>NW_006263323.1:6288-7357 GCF_000469605.1 Apis dorsata | reverse complement strand
TATATATATATATATATATATATATATATATATACGAAGCGTAAACGTTTTGCGCTACTTTGCGATATTTATCGATATGATTCATGTTCTCGATAATTTCGCCTTCGAAAATCATTAATCAATTTCCAACGAATCTGATGAAAAGAGATATAAAATTTGACACTCTCCACTCTATTTCTATCTCCCGTATTATAGATAAATCTCTTATTAAATCGTCGTTATTTCTTTCTGCTTGATGATCATTAAGTAGTATCGTATATATTACGATAGAGGAATCTAAAATCGGGAAATCGGATGACACAGAGATGGTGGATCCGACCGAGGAATCCCGATCTCGAGGAAGAGGACGCGTTCGCGGAACCGCGTAGACGCGGAAGCGGTGGAGCTTTGGTCCCGCCTACACGGGATCTTATTCGTGGCTGCGATGGCCGCTATCCTGTATCTCCGATTCTACCGCTCGATGCGGAGTCGCGCCTCGAAGGTGGAGACGCGGCTGCGCTCTCTGTCTCGCTCTCCCTCTTCTCCATCCCCTTTCGTTTCTCTCTCTCTCTCTCTCTGTCTCTCTCCTCCTCTCCTCGATCTTCGACAACCTTCCTCTAGAATCCACGGTCTTCCTTCCTTCCGTGCCTCCCCTTCTCGCACCCTCGCCCCCTCCCTCACTCCTCCGCCCCTCTGCCCTTCGCCTCCTGCCTCCCTGCCCAACGTCCCGCCCGAAGGGAACCTTCCTTCGTCCTTCTCCCCTCTCTTTCCCTCTCCTCTCTCTCTCTCTCTCTCTCTCTCTCTCTTCTTTCTCCCTATTTTTCTTTTCCTTCCTCGCGTGGCCGCCGCTATGGCGAACCTCGCGACCTTCCATCCTCGTCGCACCACCCGGGGTGGCTGGACGGCGCAAACAAGCGCGCGCAAAACGCCCGCCGTGCTCGAGTAACCGCGAGTTTCTCTTTCCTCTGTTCGAACAGATGCCGTGGTGTTAGCTCTCGGGGAGGATGTTTCACGGGGGCGGAAGTAGCGGGTACGGCGCTAGCTCCGACTACCAACAGCAGTCGCAACAACAGCAGCAACAGCAACACGG
>NW_006263323.1:5121-6008 GCF_000469605.1 Apis dorsata | reverse complement strand
CGCGGCCCAGTACCATTCCTTCCCCGGCTCTGGCTCGCCTGCTTGGTAAGTGACGTCTCGGTTATCTCGACGAGAAACGAGAAAGGCACGAAAGTGGTGATCGATCGAGATGATGGAATTTCGGGGAGGAGGGCGGTCGAATTTCGAGAATTTGTATCTCGATAATCGATTTCCACTGCGTGGAATAATTTTTTTTTTTTTTTCTCGAAGTCATCGAGATACAATTCCCGAATTTCTGTAACTGTAGTTTGTCTAGTCAAAGATGGCAAAGTGTGCATTCTCACTCTGTTCTTGCTATCGGTATGCAGTTATAGATAAAACAAAAGTCATGACATAATGAAATCGAATGATTTCACAATTTTTTACATTGGCGTAGTCTTTTAATTAAACTGTCAATAATAAATAAAATTCTTTTGATCAAAGGCTACGCCAGTCAATGCTGCTTGTCGTTATATCTCACTTCGCCTCGATATCTTCATAGAGATGTAGAAAATTTTAAAGATCGAAGTTAAGAGAATAAAGTTACCTCGATAAATTTCTATTCAAAATAATAATAACCATTAGAATTAATTCTCAAAGTCAAAATTATGAACGCCTCAAATATCTCAATATTTTAAATAAACTTACTTAAAGTAAACTTTATTTTTCAATTAATTCCTTAATTTTATTACTTTATTTCTCGAATCAATTAATCCTGTAACGAACTCTCGTATATAAATTCAATGTATCATTCACAAGCATGAATATCCATCCACCTAAACCAAGATTTCATAATTTCGATCGATCACCGGTGCCACATCCTCGCATTCCTCGATCGACTCGTTTCAATAATTAACTGGAAATTTGTTTGGAAGGGAGAAGACTGCTGCAGCGGCGGCCTCGTGGCA
>NW_006263323.1:0-4137 GCF_000469605.1 Apis dorsata | reverse complement strand
GCGGCCGCGGCCGCCCCCTTTTACGCGCAAAACGTCGCCATGATGTCCTCCTGGCGTGCCTACGACGGAGCCGGATTTCAACGTGCCTCCCCTTATGGTTCGTATTTTTTATTCCTTGTTATTATCCGCGTATTTTCATTTTCATTTTTCAAAAAATATAAGCATTTTTCGATTACGTGCTGTTCAACGTGCCTTCAGTTATGGTTCATATTTTATGTATTATCCTAGTCTCTGTGTATTTTCGTTTCTTAAAATATGTTGCATTTTTTCAATCATATAATTGAAGTTTTATATATATATATATATAAGTTAATATATAATATAAGTGTCTCTTTATGGTTTATATTTTATTATCTATTTATCATGTTATTCTTCTTAAAAAGTTCAGGTGTTCTATTTATTTTTCTTTTTTAAGATACGTTGCATTTTTCAACTTCACTGTCTTCTCTATCTATTATCCTTCTTTGAAGTATATATTTTGTATTTTTTCATTTGCTAAGATATGTTTTTCAACCATATATGTCAAATATAAAATTCAATTTAAGTTTCAATTGTTCAACTTACTTTTATGATTTCTATTTTATTCTCTATTTATCATTCCATTGTTTAAGTCTTCTACTTATTTTCATTTTTCAAGATACATTGCATTTTTCAATTATATATTTGAAGTTGTGTATTCAAAATTTCAAATCTATTATCCTACTATCTGTATTTTCATTTTTTAAGATACGTTGTATTTTTCAACTTCACTGTCTCTTCTATCTATTATCCTTCTTTGAAGTATATATTTTATATTTTTATATTTTATATTTTTGTTAAGATATGCTTTTCAACTGTATATGTATATAAGTATAAAGTTCAATTTAAGTTTCAATTGTTCAACTTACTTTTATGGTTTCTATTTTATTCTCTATTTATCATTCCATTGTTTAAATCTTCTACTTATTTTCATTTTTCAAGATACATTGCATTTTTCAATTATATATTTGAAGTTATGTGTTCAAAATTCCAGTTCTATTATTTTACTCTGTGTATTTTCATTTTTTAAAATATGTTGCATTTTTTCAATCATATAATTGAAGTTTCATATATATATATATATATATATATATATAGTATAAGTTAAAGTCTTCCCTTATTTGTATTTTATTGTCTATTTTTATGTTACTCTTCTTAAAATTCAGGTGTTCTATTTTATTTTTATTTTTTAAGATATGTTGCATTTTTCAACTTCACTGCCTCTTCTATCTATTATCCTTCTTTAAAGTATATATTTTGTATTTTTATTCGTTAAAATACATTGCGTTTTTCAACTATATATAAAATTCTTTATTATTAAACAACTAAATTTATTAAACAACTAAATTTATTAAACATTATTTTATAATAAAGTTTTAGTTGTTTAACTTTTATTGTATTTCATTCTTCATTTAGCATGCTATTCTTCTTAGAGTTCAAGTATTTTATGTATTTTCAAAATACATTGCATTTTTCAATTACTTTATCTATACTATAAATTATTTTCAACATGCCTTTTCTTATGATTTATATTTTATTATCTATTTGTCATGTACTTTTTTCAAGCGTTTTACTTATTTTTCTTTTTTAAGATACGTTGCATTTTTCAACTTCTCTGCTTCTTCTTATGGTTCGTATTTTATTCTCTATCTACACTTCTTTTTTAAAGTACTTTGTATTTTCACTTGTCAAGATATATTGCATTTTTCAATCATATATGTCAAGTATAAAGTTCAATTTAAGTTTCAATTGTTCAAATTACTTTTATGGTTTCTATTTTATTGTCTATTTATCATTCTATTGTTCAAGCCTTCTACTTATTTTCATTTTTCAAGATACATTGTATTTTTCAATTATATATTTGAAGTTGTGTTCAAAGTTCCAATTTTTCAATGTGTCTGTCCTTATGATTCGTATTTTATTATTATTGATATTGTTTATTTATTATGCTACTCTTAGGATTCAAATAATTTACTTATTTTTCAAGATACATTGTATAATTCAATTACATATTTAAAGTTTCAATTGTTCAACATGCCTCCTCTTTTTTTCTTATTTTATTCCTTGTCTATTATATTATTCTCCATTTTTCATTTGTCAAGATAAATTGCACTTTTTAATTACATAGTTAAAATTATATTCAAAGTTGTTCAATCTGTCTTATAATTCTTTTATTTTATTTTTTCTTTATCATTCTCCTTAGCGTTCGAGCATTGTACTTATTTTTATTTTTCAAAATACCTTTTTTTTAACTACATACTTAAAGTTTCGATTATTAATCTCTTCTTCTGATTCGTTTTTTATTCTCCATTTATTATACTACCCTCCTTTAGGATTCAAATATTTTCATTTCTTCAAGATGTGTTGCATTTTTCAATTATATATTTGAAATCATGTACAAAGTTCCAATTGTTCAATATGCCTGCTCTTATGATTGATATTTTATTCTCTATTTATTATACCAGCCTCCTTTAGGATTCAAATATTTTCATTTCTTCAAGATATGTTGCATTTTTCAATTACATATTTGAAGTCATGTACAAAGTTCCAATTGTTCAATATGCCTGCTCTTATAATTAGTATTTTATTCTCTATTTATTATATTATCCTCCTTTAGGATTCAAGTATTTTCATTTTTTCAAGATATGTTGCATTTTTAAATTAAACTTATTTGAAAATGTCATGTACAAAGTTCCAATTGTTCAACATGCCTGCTCTTATGATTGATATTTTGTTTTCTATTTATTATACTATCTTCCTTTAGGACTCAAATATTTTCATTTCTTCAAGATATGTTGCATTTTTAATTAAACTTATTTGAAATCATGTACAAAGTTCCAATTGTTCAACATGCCTACCTTCATGATTGATATTTTATTCTCTATTTATTATATTATTTATTATACCTTCTTTAGGATTCAAATATTTTCATTTCTTCAAGATATGTTGCATTTTTAATTAAACTTATTTGAAAATGTTATGTACAAAGTTCCAATTGTTCAACATGCCTGCCTTTATGATTGATATTTTATTCTCTATTTATTATACTATTTATTATACCTTCTTTAAGATTCAAGTATTTTCATTTTTTCAAGATATATTGCATTTTTAATTAAACTTATTTGAAATCATGTACAAAGTTCCAATTATTCAACATGCCTGCCCTTATGATTGGTATTTTATTCTCCATTCATTATTCCATCCTCCACATATTTTCATTTTTCATCAAGATACGATCGTCTTCAGGGTTCTATTTATTTTTATTTTTCAAGATACTTTGCATCTTTCAACTATTTACTTTGAAGCTACGTTCAAAACTCCTTTGTCTTTTATCTCTTGAAATATTCAACGCGGCACTAAAGATTGTAAGAATGGCGAAAAATGCAACGAAATGATAAAATAATTATACATACATATACTTGTGTCGAACACTTGTACGCGAGTGATCATGAAGATAGACGAGGAAAATTATCCTTCTACTTCACATTTTTCCACATTTTTTTGGAAAATTTCATAAACGCGATCACCGCCATAGAATAAGAAATATCTCGTTTAAAAAAAAACCATCTCCACAGAGATCCAAGAGATAGAAAATCCTTCATCTCTCGTCAATATATAGTCATTACCTCGAATCACTCCACCATATTTCTTTTTCATCGATTTCTCAAAATTTCCTCCCTATACTATTCTACATTGTATCTCTTCAGATACAATTCGATTCATTTTTTCTCCTGCGAAAGAAGAAGAATAAAGAAGAAGAAGTTTAAAAAAGAAGAATAAAGAAGAAGAAATTTAAAATTTTCTCGAGGGCGGTGTAAGTAACTTACTCATCGATGCACCTTCCTCTTACCTTCGCCGTCCATCTTCCTCCACCAAACATACATCGCTGTGGTTGAACCACGATGAGAAGAAAGAGGATGAGGAGGAGGAGGACGGGGTAAGAAAAGACGTTCTCGATGGACGTTAACCAGACCTGACCTGAGCACAGGAAAAGTCCGAGTGCGACGGATGCGTGCTCGATAAGAGGGGTGGGGGAGGGGAAAAAAATAGAGAGATCTCCCTCCTTGGCGAGGAGCGTGCACCCATCGTCGACGACGACGCCGGCGACCGCGGCTGCGG
>NW_006263322.1:95719-97021 GCF_000469605.1 Apis dorsata | reverse complement strand
ATATATCCATGATAATAATATATAAATATATTCGCTTATCTATTGTTTTTATATATAAGCACATCGTGATAACTGATTCTTAATATATATAATGAATATTATTATTGAACTAATAGTTAAGTATATATTTAGTTATTCATAGAAAGTTTAGAATTTTTCGAAATGCGAAAATAAAATATAAAACAAATAATTTTGATCGAAATTACAATGATCGAAGTTACAACAATAAATATTGAAACTATCGTCATAATTTCAGTTGCAATAAAAATTATTTTATATTTTATTTTCGCATTCCGTAAATCCAAAAATACGCATATTATTATGAATGCATACATAAAAGAAAATTTAATAGTAGTAGTAAGAATTTTTATTTATTGAAAATTATAAATATATAATATAATATATAATTTATAATATATAATATAGCTTGTAACAATTGTAATTTTATAATGCATAAATTTTCAATCAAATTTTCAAAATTTGAATTTTTCTTTCAATTTATTGTTTCAATAGCTTAAATCAAATTACAATTTAAATAAAATTATCAAATCAAATTTTATGATTATTTTTGTCATTAACATAAAATTATCACATATTTAAGTCATAATTAATTTAAAAAGAGACTTAAAATTAATTTGTGATTAATTTAATTATTATTTATAATAGTTAATTAATAATTAATAATAGTTAATTAATAATAGTTAATAATTATAATAATATATTTATAATTTAACTATTAATTGACTAAAACTGTCTTTAATTTCACTGTTAAAACATTCATATTCAATAACGTTTTACATCTTAAATTAAGTATGTAATGTCACATTTTATATACAACTGTTCATTATAAAGTGATACATTACTCATTAAGTAACTAACATGAAATATTATTGATAAGAGCGAGTGATAAAGTTAGATTAACAATCTAAATAAGAAAATACCTTTCTGAATGAACAACCACGTATTCACTCATAGTAATGAATATTCAGACAGAGATTTTTTATTTTTATTTCTAATTAATATGTTTAACTAAATCGCAATATGATTTAATTTTGCATTAAAATTAAACATTTAATATTAAAATATAATTAGATTAATTAACTAATTCATTTTTAATATTAATATTATTTTCACAAAGCATATTTCTATTGATAAATTAAAATAAAATATAAGCGCATTAAAATGAAATTTATAAAAATCCAATTTAAAAAAAGGAATTTTTATGAAACGAAGATCTATGTTTGAATTTTTTTTTTGTTACGATTTTTTTAGATAATTTTTATTTTCAATTTTTTTATTGCG
>NW_006263322.1:91319-94741 GCF_000469605.1 Apis dorsata | reverse complement strand
ATATATATATATATATATATATTTATATCTTATGTACTCAAATATTTTTTTTTAATATTCCTTTAATATATGAATAACTATTTTATATACATATAAATTTTTATGTACATATATACTATTTTTATGTACATATAAATTTATGCACATACAAATTATAGATCATTATTTCTTGCATTAAATTATTACTTTGCATTAAATATAATAATTACTGTTAAAATATATTGATATTTATTGAATAATGCATAAATAATTAATATAGAAATTGTCCAAACATTTCTTTCCGAATATCTATTTTTAAATTGGTCGGTAAAACAGGATGTAAGTATAATCGCTACAATCTTTTTTCATATCGATATTTCAGAATACAGAATATTTCAGTAATATAATCTTCCATAAGATATTATTTATTTACGTTATGATTATTGTGTTTTATTACAAATTAGATATATTAAATATAAAACATTCTTATATCTAGTTTATAATCTTATTTATAATAAACTTATACTGAGTTGATCATGATTTGATAATATCGCAAATTATAAAAAATCGATTATAATTATAATTAAATTATAATTATCGAATTCTCATGATAGAAAAAATCATTTGAAATATTTACATCTTACAATAAAATTTTATTAATATTTACTTTCTAAAATTTTACTAAAAATTTTTCTATTATCGATAGATTCAAATTATTCATATTAATAGTTCTTATTATTCCCGAGAATGGCGCCACATATCAAATTTACTAAAAGATCGAAGAATTTGTAGTTAATTAAATATTTCTGATATAGATTTCTGATATAGATTTTTCTTATATTTTTTGCAACGTGTATACAATGTGATAACTTTATATAAAACAATAAAATTTCGAGAGGTAAAATGGAGAAAAACTAACAAATTATGAGATAAAAAATTGCAGTTGAGTTAAGGGATGATGGCCGCAACCCTTATTGCAATAGTGCAATTAAATTCGTTTTTCATTTTGTAATTTGAAACTGCTGACCGATTTTTTTATGGTGTGATTTATGAAAGTGATTTCTTAAAATTTTTGAATAATTTAAATATCTGGAACGGAAAGTAAGTAAAATATATCTTAAGGGATATTTATTACTAATATTCTTAGGTTATGATTCATAGTTTAATGCAGATCATTGAATGTAATTTATACTTTAAGGAGAGTGTTAAATAGATTTCAATGTTTTAAGCAATAATGGAAGATATTGAAAACATATCAAAATTAATTAAGCATGATTTACAGATTATTGAACTATTGAGTGATGAATTTTACTTTATTTAATTAATTAAATGTCGTTTATAAAATTTAAATGGAATTTAATAAAAAATTTAAGAAAATTTATGGAAAAATTAGATAATTAATTACATAATTAAAATTAAATTTTGATATCTATAATGATTATAGAATATATGTTTTACATATATATTATTTTTTTACATATATTTATTTTCTTATTTTTAAGATATTATTTATGAATATCCCTAATATTATTCATAAATAAATAAATAATATATTAAATATGTATTAAATATTATAAATTATAATTTTTATTTTAAATTGGGATGACATTTTCTATTTATTTTCTCATTATTTTTCTTTCTCATTTATATGTCTTAAATATATCTCATTTCGATAAAATTGTAAAATTTAATCTCTTACTTTAATCTTTATAATTTGATATCTATTTTTTAAAATATATATATAACTGATTTTCTTAAACTATTAAAATTAAAGTTAAAATAAGTTAAATTTTGTTATAAATACAACAAAATTTTTATTAAATTGGAATTATAATTGATACTATGAATGTTTGATATTATAATTTAATTATATTATAAGTTATTTTAATTATATTATAATTATATTATAAATTAAACAGATTATGCTACAATTTATTCATGTTGCATTTTTTTATATATCTCTTATTATTATATATCTCTTATTATATATCTCTTATTATTGTTGTGGGAGAAAATTATTAAAACAGAAAGTTTCCATCATAGATATATTTAAAAATTCGTAGAGTTAGTGATATATTCTTATTTGGATATTTATTATTCTATACAGATTTATTTTTCTATACAAAAAGTTTGAAAATTTTTTTTACAATATGATTTTTATTTTACTATAATTATTTTACGATAGTTATTTGTAGATCATAATTAAATAAGTACGATTTTATTAATAGATCATTTAAAATTTCTGAAATATTTTAAATTCTTATTTTTAATTATTATTTATTTTATTACATATTATTGAATATTTCTTACATATAAATCAATTTAAAATTGCTTAAATAAAATTATATAGATAAATTATTTCGTAAAATTATAAATATTAATTCTTGAAATTATATAAATTTCATAAATTTTTTTATCACATTATTAAATTCTATTATAATTCTTAATTTTACTATTTTATTGTTACTATATATATTATTACTATATATATATATATATATATACTATATATATACTATATATATTATTACTATATATTGTATATCCTATATATATTATGCTTTATATCCTATATATATTAACTAGTTATTATTAATTTATATATTTTTCTCGAAATCGATTTTAAGTTTTGATCAAACTTTTTTCTATATAAGTTAAAAGAAAAATCAGTTTTTATTAAAATCTTATTCTCTTATTTCTATTTTATTTGATTTTTCATATAATATTCAAATATTCAACTTTTAAAAATTTCAAATAATCAAATCTCTTTCCAATTCCTATATGTAACATTCTCAACTATTCGATTGCAACAATTATGAAATGCAAAATGTGATACATTTACATATCGACATTCGCTGAAAAAGAATCCGTTATAACACGAACTTAGTAATTAAGTCATATGAATCGTGCTCACGAGAACTATGCATCCACTTTCTAAAGTGATATATTATACGTGATTCTATTTTATTTTTGGACATAACTTTGTCGTGTCTTCTTTTCATATGTTATACTAAACTTATTAACGTACAAAAGTTAGTACCGTTTAATCGCTCGAAGGCAACTCGAAAGTTTTAGTTATCTTTGAGTTTATAACTTCAATTTCGAATCTTGTATTTTATTTTTTTTTCTCTTTTATGAACATTTTTTATCTTTTCGATTTTTTATTTGTTAATAAAAAATATCATTAAATCGCTGAACTGTTTAATTGTGAGATAAAGTTTCGTTCATTCAACATGAATTTTTTTTCAACTATAATAATTAAAATAATCGGAGATATTTTAAAAATTATAATTTTAAATTATAATTTGTTTGCTATTTTTTATATAGTTCTTGAATTTTGAAAAGATTGAATAAAAATATTCAAAAATTTTGAAATTGTATGGATTATAATATTCTTTGACATTAATTTTAAATAGAATTTTAAATAAAATTATAAAATAAAC
>NW_006263322.1:87634-90509 GCF_000469605.1 Apis dorsata | reverse complement strand
ATTATATATATTATCGCTTTAATTATGTTATGACTAAATATATTGCTAATAATATTTTATGCTAATTATTTTAAACTAGTTATTTAAATTGTAATGTAATAAAAATTATGGTTTGAAAAAAATTACGCTTTAATATAGAATTTGAGTGCTTTTCTTATATTTTTTAAAATTTAATAAAGTATGAAAAATTGATATTATATTTAAAAAAATAAAAAAATTTCTTTCATTAATATGAAAGAATTAAATTAATAAATATAAATATAAAAAAATAAATCCATGAGTTTAAGTAACTACTATTAATATTAATATTATTAATAATCCATAAAATATTTTAATTATAATAATTTTAACATTGTTTTTGAATGGAAAAAATAAATTAGATTTATTATATATAAATTAAAATTTAATTAATATTATTCTCAATGAAAAAATATTAATGTAAAACGAATAAATATATAAACATTAAAAATTTTATTAAGAATTTAATTATTTCATCTGCAATAATTTAATATTTGTTAACTTGAAAGATTTTGAAATTCATGGATGAATATCTTTTGATATATACGACATAAATACATAATATTAAAAATGAATTGGAAATCAGCTTTATTTTTGTAAAATATTTAAAATATAAAAAATATTACACACAATTATTCTGATTAGAATATAAAACAGAAGATTATAAAACATTTTTCATTATATTCTTATTTAACATATTATTTATGATAAAAATATATAACTAATAATGACACACCTTGTAAAAAAATTAAATTAAATTGCTATTGTAAATAAATTTAATTACTATTAAATAAATCGAGATAGAGATATGATGATTAGAATAGAGAATGAGATAGAGAATGAGATGATTAATAAAAAGAATGAATATAAGAATGAAAGAATAATATAAATAAAATAGAATATCAAAATATATAGTTACATATTTATTTATAATATATTATATACATAATATATAATATATTATCATAAAAATTATATATAATATAATATAAGTTATATATAATATATTATCATATAAATAAATCAACCATTATCAAATTTGTATTTTGGAATGGAAATTTATATTTTGAATATTTTGTTATTCAAATAAAATCTAAAATCTAAAGAAAAGTAAATAACAAATAAAATAAAATTTTTATTTAAATAATTATTTAAATAAAATATTCATAATTTATTTCCATAATACTATCCGATTTACTATTTCTATATTAATTATCAATTATCAAATTAAATTTTAATTATTTATTTTCACTTATATTTTTATTTAAAAAATATATATAAATATATGAATAAATATGTTTTTAAAAATAATTATATATAAAATATACATTCAAGAGATTAAAATTACTCAAATCAAATCAAATTATAGTTTATTATCAGAATATTGATTTTTATCATTGTGTAATTTTGTATAATTATTTTATACAATTTGTATAATTATTATTATTTTTTACTGATTATTTAAAGAAATTTTTCGTAGAAAAGTATATCTGGAATATCCGAAGCATGCTATTTAGTAATTTTTATCATTTTCGCATAATCAATTAATTTAAATGGTATTTACCAATATCATAATTGAAAGGAAAATATTAATTTGTAAAAGTACATAATGCGAAAATACATAAGACAATCATAAAGTAAACTAATATCAGAGATAAGAAAGAAAATAAGAGATGACTTCGCCAATCGTCAAACTTGACTATTCGTCAATAAAAGATAAATCTGTTATCTTTAAGTCTAAATTCTTTTTCAAAAATAGAAATTATTTGTATTTAATATTTTTAAGAAAACAATTTTCTAATTAATAGTATCTTAACAATTAATAAAGAAATGAATTCTATATTGTAAAAAAAAAATGAAAGTCCATAGATAGAATTTATTATAACTTTTTTCATTTTCATCCAATCTTTAATTAACTGTGTTTTGTTCTTTTAAATAATTAATTAATTTGATTGATTGATTAAATGATTGAAATTACCTCAAGATGAAATTTCTTATCAAGAGGTAACTGTAAATACGGGAAAAAGAAAGTATCATTTCAAATCGAGAAGTAAAGATATATCCTTGACCTAATGTCAAAATGACCTAGAAATGCGGAAAACTAGCTAAATATTTGGACACCGATTGAAAAAATTTAGACAGACATTTAATTAAAAATTTTACGAAATATTTTAAAATAAATAATATAATATAAATAATATAAAAAAATTACTATGAAATAACATAAGTGAAATAATTTCGAGATATATATATTATTATTAGAATATTATTATATTTACAAAATCGATTCTAGAAACCAAAACAAATATAAAAGTTGATATCGATTAAAGACTTAATTATTAAATTATAAGCAATTGAAATTTCCTGCATTAAATGAAATGCATTACATAACTTGAATAAAGTTTTGAAAAATATTGACAATCGACGCAAAATTTGAAATAGTAAAGAAGAAAAAATAAATTCCAAGTATAAAATTTTAGATTCAGCCAATTATTATTTTTTAAAATATTAATAAAAAAACTTTCAAAACTTTTACTAAAATTTATCAAAAAACAATAAAAGTATCTTTATCTTTCGAAGATATAAATTTTACAAAATTCAAGTTAAAATATCTCTAAAATTAACAATTTTTTGTTATACAGCTAAATAATTTTTTTATAGGAAATAATTATCTATATTGGTTGATGTATTAAAAAATATATGATTCTATATATAATATATAATATATTAGTTTATAAATAATATATTATAAATATATTAATATATTTTTTTAATTAATATTCATATGTATAATATTCTATATATATCTATAAAAAGAAATAATAATAATGACAGAATTATGTTTTTATCATGTGAA
>NW_006263322.1:81752-87351 GCF_000469605.1 Apis dorsata | reverse complement strand
TATATATTTAAATATTTATATATTTATATATATTTATATATATTTATATATATTTATATATATTTATATATATTTATATATTTAAATATATTTATCAATGTAAAATAAGTTTCTTTAAAAATTATACAATGAAATTACGTTATTATGATATTATTATGAAATTTTTAAATTTTGATGATGAAACTATTGTTAATTATTGTTAATTATTGTTAATTATGAAGGATTAATATTCTAACTAGAAATTGTAATCTTCATTCATCCCTAATATTAACTAATATTTAATGTACTTCATGCATGACGAATTTTTTTATTTAAAATATGTGTCTTGTTTTGAACAAGTAGATAATTTTTGTGTTGCAATTGGCGATAAAAATCAAGAATATATGGCAATGAATTTATGGCACTTCGAAATATGGTTAAACGATACATGTTCTTTCTCGTTTTTGATTTTAATGATTTTTCAAATTCTCTTTCTAACTATATTCTTTTTTCTTTTTGCTAAAATATATCATTATTTTAATTCTTAGATTAAATTGTATTTTATTTTATACATGTTATACCGATATATTTTTTATTTAATTTTTATTTTTTTTCTTTTATTTATAATAGTTTATTATATTTATTTTTAGTTTATTATATGCATACCTATATATATATATTATATATACTTTTTATTTTATTTTTTTTATTTCTTCTTTATTTTTTTCTTTTCATTTTACTTATTTGCTATTTTGAACGATTTATTAATTTCGGAAATAAATATTAAAATATTTTGTCAATGTTTTTTAAAAACTATATTTTTAACGAAATATAATTTTCTAATTTTCTTTGTTAAATATTAATAAATAATTAATTAAACATAATATATAATTAAATGAAATATGAATATATGTAATGAAATAAATCTTAATTCTATGTCATATCAATACTATATAAATTAAATATATTTATAGATATAGCTAATAAAAACCAGATACAATGAATGATTGCATATTTTGTCTCAATTCACATAGTCATTGATTAAAATCAAGTGTACTTTATCAATTATTCAAATATTATATAAATAATATTTACATATTTAAATATACAAAAATTTTAGATCGAGATATCCGACGAAAATTGCAATATATTTCTGATTTGCAATTTTCTATTACACTTTCTAATTTAATAATTTTTAATTTTTACATAAATTTACCTTAAAGTAATAAACAATTAATTCATGCATTAATTATAAAAATTGTTAAAAATTTTTGAAAATTTTGAAATTTTTCATACTTTTCATAGAAATTAGATCTAATCGAATAAGAGCAAAAATTTTATTAAAAATGTGTATTTATATATATCAAAATTAAATAAAAAAAAAATGAAAAATTTAAGTAAAATATAACGGTTCTAATATTGTTCTTTCAAAATAATTTATTCAAATCTTCTTCAATCTTTCTATATTTAATAATAACATGATAGTCTTCAAAAGAAAGTAAACAATTCTATTTTTTTTTCATTTAAAATTCTTCTTTTATTATTATTTCAAATTATGATTTTTTAAATTTTTTTCTTCTAAAGAAAGTAAACAATTCTATTTTTTTTTCATTTAAAATTCTTCTTTTATTATTATTTCAAATTATGATTTTTTAAATTTTTTTCTTCTAAAGAAAGTAAACAATTCTATTTTTTTTTCATTTAAAATTCTTCTTTTATTATTATTTCAAATTATGATTTTTTAAATTTTTTTCTTCTAAAGAAAGTAAACAATTCTATTTTTTTTTCATTTAAAATTCTTCTTTTATTATTATTTCAAATTATGATTTTTTAAATTTTTTTCTTATAATTTTTTAGTTTTAATATAATATTCTGTTTCTGATAAAGAACATAAATTATGATCTGTTATCAATAATTCCTTATTCAAACTGATAATTAATATTGTGCCAAATAAAAATTTAAAAATAAATTCCATATAATACGAATGTTGTCATAAACAATTATTTATATTTCTGTCCTGAAAAAAAAATAAAAATTCGCAATAGCTCGTTCTCGATATTTGGTGTTCTTCCGTTATGGTACGCATGTTTTGCACATAAAAATTTACATCTCTGGAAGTTCTTGGAACAGAGGAAATCGGGTCAGCGAAGAAACGATATTTCAAATTGGGTTAATGTAAAGAAAAGCAAGTGAAGTGGTACATTTGTTTTTAAGAAACTTACGATCTAATGATTACATGTTCTTATTTAGAGAATTTCAAACTTTAGATTGGGAAAATGCGCGTATGTTTGCTTTTTACGTGTTTACAGTTATTTAGGAAATATTGGTAAACTAAACGATGTTTTTATGTTTTCTTTTTTTAAAACTTACGTGAGGTATTTTGTTGTTTTAATATTTAAATGATTTATTTTTTTGGTGGATTTATAGAGAAATTTGTGAAAAATTTGAAGGCAAGTATTTTTAGAATAGAATTTCGTTGAATAATTTGTATTTTCTATTAATAAAAATTACATGATATAGTAATATCTCTTTGTAATATCCTTTCTTCAAGAAAGATTTAGATATAAGAAGATGAAATGAACATGAATGAACATGAATAAATTCGTGATTTTAATTTTATTTATTAAGCCTTTTATGAATTTGTAAAGAGATTTATGAAAAATTCGAGAGCAATTTTATTTTTTCAAAGAAATATGACGAACTTGACAAATCTGATAAAATATTTTAATAAAATTTCAATGTTTTTATTGTATTTATGTTTGTATTTATAGTTTTATAATATTAATTCGATATATTTAACATTCTTGCTATTATTTAGTATTTTATTTTCATTATATATATGTTATTATAATGTTATTTTTTTTATTGAAACGTTGTTAATATGTGACAACGACATAAATGTTTGAATATTCTTAATTGTTATGTTTATTTTTTTGTAATCCAATGTATTTTTATATCTAGGAAAAAATTATATTTTTGTGTTTTGAAAATTTGTTCAATAAATAGATATTTTGATATAAGAAATAAAAAATTATTGATATTACTTATAGTCTAAATAGATTCCTTGATTCAAAGGAATGATATAAAAATAAAGCTATTTTAACAAATATATAAATATGTAATTTTAAAATTACAGTGTTCTGGAAGATTAATTTTTAATTACAAATAAAATCAGTTATATTCATTAAACTTAAAATAAAACTTAAATTTATATAAATATCTCATACTAAAAATGTCAAAAATGATAAAGAAAAAATTTGTCAATGAAAATTCTCTCTCTCTCTCTCTCTCTCTCTCTCTCTCTCTCTCTCTCTCTCTCTCTCTCTCTCTCTCTCTCTCTCTCTCTCTCTCTCTCTCTCTCTCTCTCTCTCTCTCTCTCTCTCTCTCTCTCTCTCTCTCTCTCTCTCTCTCTCTCTTTCTTTTTTCTCACAAATCACCTTCGTTGAAGAATGAATTTAAATAAGAAATCTAGCCTAACGAAGTAAAAGATCTTTGTGCGATTGCTTTATTTATCGTCGTCGAATTCATTTAATACCATCGAATAGTGTTGCATTCATATAACCATTCCAAATGGAGCATGCAAATTGACACGTTAACAAGATGATTTTTTTTTTTCTTTTTCAATGAACTCTTTGCCTTGAACGTGTCTCCAAAGGATTTTCTTTATGCGTTTCGCGACACGATATGAATGTCATACTTGACGCCTTTTTGTACCTTCTTCATCTGGATATCTCGACATTTATCTGTTTAAAGACCACAAGTGTGGGAATGAGGTAAGAGATATGGAAGTTTACTTTTTTCATACCAATGAGTGGTTGAAAATAAAGTTTCTTTTTTTCTTTTTCCCTTCGGAAACAAAAGATTTCAATTAATAAATATTTGTATAATGTAATATTTTATTCATTATGCTATATAAAAAAATTAACAATAAATAATATGTGAAATGAACTAAAAGATATTTGGAATAGTATATTTGAATATATATAACAGACATATTTGCAAAACTTTTTATTCTTTTATATTTTATTCTTTTATACAAAGAATTAATTACTAATACAAATAAATATAAATAAATAAAATTTTATTTTATATATTATTTTATATATTATAATATTTTATGTAGAGTGAATATAAAATTGAAATTCATTTAACACTAATAGAATTTCAAAATCAAATAAATAAGTTCAACCCATAGAAATTAATCAGATATTAATTCTGATATATTAATTATTATTATTAATTATTTTTAATTATTATTAATTTAAATTAATTTAAATTAATATTCGATTATTATGATATGTTAACGACTATTGTTTTATCTACAGGATATCTCATCTCATACATCAATCAATTCTCTTCTATAAAAAAAGTACTAAATTATAATTATTAATTTAAAAATTCAAATTATTTGAATTTGAATTCTTTAAAATTTATTATATTTTAAATTTATTATATGCAAAACAAAAAACACATAAAATGATATTCATTTGTTGATTTTTCTTGATTTTTATATAATAAGATTTACAAAATTCAAAATAAATTATTTTTTAAATTAATATTTTTTAAGCATTTGCAGATATATCGAGTTACATCGATATATAATTTAAAAAATATATAACATCATTTCATAACATCAAAAAACAAAATTGAGCCTTATACATTTATTTACGAAAAAATTAATAACATCAAAACATACTCCATCTTTCATTCTATTTAATTTTTATTTTGTGAAATTTTTTTTGCTTATGAATAATAATTCTGAAAAAATATTGCATTTGTTTTATACATATTTGAGGCAATTTAATATGTTAATATATGTTAATATGTTAACAATTATTACATTACATGTTATATATGTTAACAATTATTTTTTATTAATAATTATTTTTTTATCTTTGTTTTTTATTTATTGAATAATTTCGATATATTAGAAATATAAATAATCAAAAGAGATTTGTGCAGTTGCATGATCAGTTTATATAATAATTATGGAATGAATAATATATATATATAATAAATACAATATAGTAAAAACAAAAATAAATACGTGATCTCATTTATTATGTATTTTTTTATAATCATATAATTTTATTCATAATCATTATTATATAAAACTGATCATGTAACTGCATAAATTTCATTTGATCATTATATTTCGGAATATATATTGGAATATTCTCATAAATTAAAAAAAAATATATTTTTTTTCGATTTATTTTATAATGTTCATTTTATAATAATAATAATAAATTAATTAACAGATTTTTTATTTTTAATATATAATAAATCAACAAAATTTTCATTTTACTTATTATATTATATTATATTATATTATATTATATTATTAATACTTATAGTATACTATGCAATATTAAATTTTATACACGTTTATGATATTATATATATGTATCCAATATTAAATCTATAGATATTAAATCTGTTGATTTATTATCTAAACATTATAAGAAAAAAATGTATTAATTTTTGAAAATATTTAAATATATTGCAAATTTAAAGTATCAAAATAATAAATTTTGATGAATTTTAAACAATAAATTGATTGTAAAAAGAAAACGATATATTAAAGAAAAATTATAAATTTATTAAAGGAAAAAAAAAT
>NW_006263322.1:54989-81704 GCF_000469605.1 Apis dorsata | reverse complement strand
TGAAGTTTCTTAACAGAAAATAATTTTTAATATACTAATTATATAATTAATTATCTACTTATCTTAATTTTTAATAAAAAATTGTTATTTATATATTTTTTTAATTTATTTGTTGTCCGAATTAGGTATTCAAATATTTTTTTTGAATTTAAATTTTATTATACAAAAAACTGTATGCATTAAATAAATAAAATCTATATTTGTATTAACTAAATATTTTAATGTGTATTAAAATCAATTCTATAGTTATAATAAACAAACATGTAAAGCAATAATTTCTAGTACTCTATGGTCAATGTGTTCAAATATTAATTCAAATGTCCAGTTATAAAAAATTGATTTCTTAAAAATATAATCTAATTTTCTTGCTTTTTTAAAAAATGATATAAATAGATTTCATTTTTTGTAAGTTAATTAATTTCAGAGCCGTGAAAAATATATCTCATTTTGACAAAAAATTATATCGATATTTTTATCGGATTGTTGAAAAAAAGTATTAATAGAGAAGAAAATTTTCTTATGTATGCCATTTTTGGTTTTAATAATTTTATGATTACAAAACATGCATTAATTATGTACGCAAAAATATAAATATAAATTAATTCGCCAAAATATTGTTACAAAAATGTTATTACAAAAATCAAATCTTTTTTTCTATTCTTAATTATTTATTTATATAATAAATTGATTTTAAAAAAAATTATGAAATTAAAAACTGTAATTAAAAATATATACATGTAAACATATATACATGTTTAAATTTTATAAAAATTCTAAATTCGAAAACTCAAATACGAAAACTCAATATGAATAAGTTATTTAACAACAGTTATTTAAGTTTATAAACAAAGTGTATGAAAATTATAAATTCTGTTTAATATTATAAATTTAGTAATAAAATTAAATAATATGATAAATTTAGGAGACAATTGTTAAGAATTCATAAAGAAGCTTTTATTAATTAAAGAATTAATAAAATTATAAAGAATTTTTTATTAATTTAAACAATTTTTTTTTACGATTATATATTATTATATATATATTTTTTTACGATTATATTATATTATATACAAAATTATGTAATCGTAAAAGTTACAATTATATTATAAAATACAAAGACAATTAAATTTCTGTAATAAATTAATAAAAATTAAAATAAAAATTTTAAAAAATAACAGAGTCGTAATGATAAAATGATATCTCTCTTACTTTCATTTTGTAGAAAAAATATTATATTTATGAAATATCACAATTACTAATTTACCTTTTTTTATGTTTTTCTATATTTTTTTTTTCACTTTTTGTATGTTTATTTTGTACATTGGATAACCAAAAATATATTTATATGATTATTGATTTAATTTTATTCGTTATTTTTTAACCATTTTAGAAAATAATAATTATGATACAATATTCTTTGTAATAAAATTAAATTGAATAGAAAAAGTTAAATCAAAATATTTATCATTTCCGATCTCTATATACTATTCTGAAATTATATATACGAAGGATTAAATCTATAATAATTAAATAATTAATTATATAATATATTATATTTTTTTATTATATTTTCATTATCTTCCTTTGTTGTATAAAAATAAAAACATTTGAAAATCTGAGAATTTGAAATTTTAAAAATTTTGAAGTTTTCTCTATGACTTATCTCTACGACAAATGGATAGAATGAAATATTTTGCTTTCGTTTAAATAAAAAACGGAGAGAAAAACATCTTTATAATTGTAAAAAATAATAAAAATAACATCTTCAAAGGTTATTTTAATTATGAATATTAAGTAGCATTATTTCTAATGTTGTTATTCTTCTTGATGTTTTTCTCATTTTATTTCAATCCAGACCACTCGAACTAAAGAATCGCGTGGGGGATTTCGTCGACGCGGTTTTATGGGTCGTCGTAGAGTTGATAAGTAGTACATACGCTCTTGCATCTCCGTATTTCGTAGTGAACTCGCCATCAGGCCGGATCACATTTTCAGCCTAGAGAGTCATCTTAGAAAGACAGATTTTTTACGGAGCTCCGGTGATACGTGTCCAAAGGATCTATTATTAGGGCGAATACGATAACCAGTACCAGTAAGTTATTATATTTAGCTTGTGTTAATGTCGAAGAATGATAGTTTTTGATAAACAATAGATGAATGATTTCAAAGAAAGTTGTTTTTTTTTAAGTTGAATGGAAGAGGAATTTTTTGTTGGATGCGTTCGAAGTATGAATTATGGATTATCGTTGAAAAGTGAGAATAGGGAAGATTTTTATAAAAGAAGAATTTTATTTATTATCAAATTTATGAAGAATTTAGAGAAATTAGAGAAAAATTAATTTATTTATTGCAGATAAACAAGGAATTTTTTATTGGATATTGTTCGAAATGAATTATGGATTATTGTTAGAAAATTTAGGGAAAATTTTTGTGAACAATAATAATTTTTCATAATTAGTTAAATAATTAATGAATAAATTTTTGAAAAGTATTGATTTATTTGGAAATATAAGAAATTTTTAGATACATCCAAACTATATTAAACTATGTTGAAAGATGAAAATACAAAAGATTTTCATAAAAAAGAATTGAAGATATACTTCTTAAAGAGTCAAAGATATTAATAATTTGTATTAATATATACATATATATATATATATATATATTTTAATACAATGTATATATATATATATATTGTATTAAAATATTACAATTATATATATAATTATAATATAAAAAGTATATAAATATTTATTGATTTACCACGGTTGATAAGAATTAAAAAAAAAACAATTTTATTTTTATTTAAGGTTTTTGAATAAATCAAGTTTAAATATTTTTTAAATACAAGTAAATTTAATCCTCGATTACATTTACAAATTGTCCATATAAGGTTATTCTATGTGAGAAAATAAGTAAAATAAGAAATAAGAAAAGAAAATAATTTTTTTTTACAAAATCAAAATTGAAAATATATAATTAAGAAATAATCAATTGCTCATGTATTTAATCGATTTCCAAATTTGATTTTTGGAAAAATTAATTTTTAATTGCAAAAATGTTATATATTATATGTTTTATTTAATTTTATTTGTAAAATAATAATATTTGTAGATAATTTATTTGTATTTCATTAGAAATTAATTATCTACAATTGATGAATTTTTATAATTTATTTTATATATTTATATATATAACAATAATGAATAATTTATTACTGTGATTTTAATATGATTTTGTAATTTTTATATATATTATCTTTAAATGATAATTATTAATAAATATATATGTTAAATATCTTCTTTAATATATTTTCTTAAATATATTCTTTTTTTAATTATAGATTTTTTAAAATATATTTAAATTTTGATAAGATATTAGTGAAATAGAATTTTTATTCAATAAAGAATTTACTGGAGGTCAATAAAAAGTAAGAGAAATATATTTCTCTGAAAATAAATTTTCTTTTATTCAAAATTTCCATTGAATTAATATTAAAATTTATTGAAATTCAGAATATAGCCTTTAAGCAAATATTCCATTATCATTGATCTTGTCTTTGCAAAAAAAAAGTGCTGATAAAGTTTATATTTTTTTTCACTGATAATATATTTTTCACTGCGCAAAAATAGGTTTCAAATTTCATTAAATCAGCTTGCAATGTTATTTGTTTCTTGATGAGAAAAAGAAGAAAAAAAAAAAAAAAATTGATTACAGATAATCCTAGGGAAAAAAATTGGTTTCTATTCTTCTTTTATGTTTCTTATAATATTTTGAATTCATATAATATATTGTGAATAAATACATATTTTAATATTTTGAATTACAGAAAATTATACAAATTGCTAATATAAAACTTTTTTTTGTTAAATCACATTCAAAAATTTCACATTCAAATTCTAAAAATTTAATTTCTTTATATATAAACTTTTTATTATCTATTAATTCTGATAATTTTTAATTTTTGAAATTAATGGTAATTTTTTAAATTTTTTCAATTATAATAATTTCTAAAATTTTCAAAATTGAAATTTTCTATTTTTAAAATATATATTTTTTCCTCTTAAAAAGTTGGAAGTTTGAAAACAATTTCTTTTAATTTCTTAGAACTTATGAAATTATTTAAAATTTACATTATATTTATATATTACTTTAAAATTATAATTTATTTATTCAATATTACATCACTGATTAATTTACTTTCAATAATTATAATTTCCTTTTTTGCAAAAATTCTCTTAAAAATTCATTCAGTTTCGTTTCATAAAATACATATATAATTTATCAAAACAGATAAAATAATGAAAAAAAATGTCGTTCATCTTTTTTATATATCATCAAAGTAATCATTATTATATATTTGATTTTTCTTTTATTTTCTGTAGCAATTTGTATTGACCGTTCGAATAAATTTCAAGCATGCAAAAGCAAATGATTTCCCTTGAAATAGTACTTCATGGTTCGTTTTACTATATTGTCGATGGTAGTGACGTGCTATATGTTAAAACATTCCATTCACTTATTGTTTCGAGGTCTTGCGATCATCCATTTCGCGGTTTAGGTAAGAAATCTGGAAAATAAGTTTTTCTAACATGATAGCGAAAAAAAGAAGAAATTTGAATAAAAAAAAAAAAAAAAATAGGAAAAGAAATAATGTTTAAAAAAAGTTTACAAAAATTTGTATAAAATCGTTGATTTTTTGGAATAATTTTTTTATTAGAATTGCAGTTTTATTACATATTAATTCAAATTCAGAAAAACAATTTTATTTTTAAAAAAATATTCCTGATAGATGAGTGAATAGTTGGAGTCGCTTATCATTATTGATGATTTTTTTTGCATTTCTATTCTACGTTCTAAATAAATAAGATTATGATAATTAAAATTTTTTAATTATAATCAAAGACTTATAAATATAAAATAGATTGCTTCATTAAAATTTCAATATATAATTAATATAAGAATAATATTAAATAATGAAAATGAATTTTTTTATATAAATTATAAATTCATTTTTTCAATATCGATACAACCAGTATTGCATAGCTACAATTTTATAACTTGCTTATTGCAATTTTTGTAAAAATATTATGCGATATAATATTTTATAAATTATATAAATACGATATAAAAATGTTATGTCTATATAATATTAAACATTATATTATATTATACAAATATTTAACATTTATACAAATATTCGAAATTAAATTCTAAATTATCATATCATTTTTGTATAATATCATATCATTATGTATCATTTGAATAATAATCAAAGTTGAATAATATTATTGTTATTACATAATAATTTAATATTATCATGAATAATATAATTCATATAATTGAAATGTTTCTTCTTATAAAATGAACTCATAAATTAAAAAATTATGTAAATTATGTTATAAATTATGTAAATTATATCGGAAGATTGATTCCAGTTTCTTAAATATATTTTAAAAAAACTATAATTAACTATAATTTAAAAAAAAGAAGTAATGCATAATAATATATTAAAATTATAAATTTTCTTTATTTATTTTTTAAAATTAAATTTAAACTTTAATAGATCATCGATTTTCGATAACATATATGTATAATTTCAATGTTATATTCTTAAAAAAATTAGTTCAAATTCAAAGAGAAACAACTAACATCTTTTTTATCTCTTCTTTCGCCCGATTAAAATATCGAAATTTTTCCCTGAAATTTTCGATCATATATTTGTTTCGTTCTATGATATATAATTAATCTCTTTCTATTTGACATACTTTCTTAAGCGACTTTTCTGTTTACTAGAGTGGAATTGAATCACTTCGAAGATCCGCAATCCCGAAATAATATGGAAGCATAATCATTTGCAATTTTGATAGCGATTTAAAAACATATAAAGATTACGATTTTTCTATTTTTTTATTTTTTAATCTCGGGTTTTCTTTTCAAAATTTATATGATCCTCAATTTGATTAAATTTTTTTTTGATTTTTAATATGTACAGCTTCGATTATTTACTTATTTAATATTTACCAATACATAGTCAAATATTGAAAAAAATTAGGAGCTATTTAATTCCAAATTGTATTAAATTAAAATGTTCAAAGAAGCAGAGATATATGTTATGTATATAAATTTCTTCTAAGCCTCTAAATTCTTAAACATCATAAAATCAAGGAATCTAAACATAAAAAATCGTAAAAATCTTGTTAATATTGTACTTTTAATTGGATTTTTTCTTTGTTAATTGATTTTTAATATTTTCATCTTTATTTTTGAATAATTTTTTTAATAAATTTAATTCATTTACCATTGTATAGAAAATAATTATGATTTCTATTTATATTCTCAATTTTAAACAAAATAATTAATAAAGTACAAATATTATAATTATTCATTTTTAATGAATTATGCCATTCTTCTAAAAATTAAAAAAAAAAGATAAAATAACGAAGTAATTAAATTATTTATTTTTTAATAATGATAAATTTAATTTTCGTTTTTAATATAAATCTTTACAATAAGTTTTTTTTTAAAATATAGAAAATATTTGTTAAAAATATTATTTTGCGAAATAGTGTATATCTATTTTCGTCTATAGATAATTAAATATTAGATAGATAATGAGAACAATGATTAAATAAAAATAATTAAAATAATTAATAAAATAAAGATTTTATTAAATTAATGTATAAAAAAACAAAAATATTAAGTTTTCATATAATGGAAAAATTGGAAATGAATAAGTAAAATTAATAATCGATTTATTATCGATCAATTTATTATCGAAAAATTATCCGATTTTATTTTGTATTTTTATATTTTTATAGTATTATATTTATATTTTGATTAATATGTCTTTGATTTTTTAACAAATTTTTATAGAAAAAAAATAATAAATAGTTGTGAATAGTACGTGATGAAATAATATATAATGTAGAATATATAATATATAAAATAATATAGAAAAATAATTATTAATAATTAATCATTAACATAAAAAAAGAAAAGACTATTTATTTTTGATAATAATATAATAAATTATTAATTATTTTATAAATCAATCAATTAAATAATTACAATTTCGAAATAAATATAAAAATTGATTAAATAATATTCAAATACTATTTCACTGAAGATAACTAAAATTTATCAATTTTCTTTTTGAAATTTTTCATTTATCTTCGTTCAATCTCAAGAACGTTTCTTCAATCAGAAATAAAAACTTCGTCGCCTTACAAATTCTTTTTGTGCATCGTGAATTGTAGGAATTACACTCTCATCTAATGTAATTTAAATATCTAAGAATTGCGACAGAATAATGTAAGATCGTAAAAAGCAGCATTCGGAAGAGTTTCAAAAATCTTATTCGTTTCAATTTTGATTCAACGATCTCGTAAATGAAAGCATTGGTCACGAGATCATTCTAGGATTACTTCGATGATTTTCTAGAAATAGAAATTCGTGAAAATCGTGATGAATTCTATAGAAATTTTAAAAATTCGTAAATAACAAACTTAATTGAAAACGATAATATTAATTTAATAAAAAGAAATGTGACATGAAATAATTCTGATAATAATAAATAATGCTAAGAGATTTTGCATGTTCTTTTATTACGAGATATCTTATTAAAAGATTTATAGATTAAAAAATTATTTTCCGAGATATTACTAATGTTAGATGAGAATATAAATAAATAGAGAATTATTATATAAATTAATTTTTTTATGAAAAGAATATATAGTATAAGTTAATAAAAAGTGGAATAATTTTCAAAATAGAGTAAATTAATTTTTTAAAAATATCTTACTATTTCACTATTTTGTGAACATATTTTTCAAAAAAATATTATGAAGTTACATATATCATTTTATTTCGTGTAAATTTTCATTTCAATTCATATTTCTCACTGATGAATGATGAACTAAACGATAATTATATATGCGGTATTTATGATTAACTATGCAATTCATTTTATACAAATTATTAATTTACGTAGTCGATGATATTACAATTTTATTGCTTTGTAAGCGTGCTAACGTGCTAACATTCTTATATGAAAGAATTCGCATTTTTGCATTTTATTGCATTTTAAAATTGTCAAAGTTATTTGTGTTTCTCCATTTCTTCTTCAAATTCTAAAATTTTTTATATCGATTATTTATAAATATTTAAAAAATTTTTATCTGAAAATAAATTGATAATTATTTTTAATATAATTAATATATATATAATTAATTTTATTATATAACTTTATTATATATTTTGATAATTAATTGAATATAATTTTTTTAACATAAATTATTTTTATAATTAGAATTACTTTATTTATGAAAAAAGTTTGTAATTAGAAATAATTGAAATAAAAAGATAATGAAATATTTGAAATAAACTAAAATTATTTTTTATTTCAATAGTTATTGTCAAATATATCATTTGATTAAGATTATTATATTATAAGTTACATGTATATATAAAAATATACAGAAATATATACATAGAAATTTGTTTGATTTTATACGAGATTGAAGCATATTGAACTACGAAGCTTATTGATCTAGATTTCTCAATTGACTCTTCGATTGATTATAAGTAAGTTTCGCTTTATAGCTGACCTAAATTCTATTAAAATATATAAATATATTCGATACTCTCTAATATTGGTCTATATTTATTTTTTACATTAAAAATAATAATATATTAGATATTTTAAATTTTACTGATAAAAGTTTTTGTCAAAACACTTTCTATATTATATTGTTGGCTAATATTTGCAGTAGATTAATTTGGATAAATTAAATTCTTTTTAAAAATTTCTTTGTTTGAAATATTTTTTTCTTATGTACAAATATGAAATTTTTATATTTTCGGTTAATCTTCTCTATTTTTCAAAAATTTTTTTAAAGATTTCATCATTTTTTTTAACTTTTGAAAAGTTTTCCAAGAGGTCATTTCTAATTTATCAAAACCATTATTGAAAAATTTCAATATATATTTTATAAAGTTACAATAAATTTTACATAAAATTTATGGATGTTTTATGATCTTTCAAAAGATTTTTGAATAGTTTCCTTGAGATTTTTTAAAATTTTTCGAGAAAAAAAATTTCAAATTTATTCTATTTTTATTATAATTTCTAAAATACTTTCTATTTTCAAACGAATCTGCTTTAGTCAGACTATTATTAGACAGATTATTAGTTTTTCGTCTTTTAAGTACTAGTTCTTTCAAGTACTACTTTTATGAAATTCATATGTTAAAATAGATATAAGCACATTCTCAACACATACTACATTAAATGCCCTATACGTTCTTAAAGCCACTTTATATAATCTGTATACTTTGTAAATACTAAAAATGAATAATCATCTTTTGACGATAGCTTCTTATAAAGACAATGATCACTTCATACTTGAATAATACTTGAATTCTATAAAGTAAAATTAATCTCAATTGAGATTCATGAATATAGGTGTAAAAAATAATTCTGTCTAAAATAAAAAATTTATTTTCATTTTAATTTCTTTGGGAATTATATAATGCGAAGCGATTGAAAGTAATTAATTAATTACCAAAAAGCATTGTTTTAAAGTAATAATAAATTAATTCATAATTATATAATTGTTAACATAGTAATACATTTAATTATAATTCATTCATTACTCTAATTAAAAAAATGAAATTCTTGCATATAATAACTCAATAATTCGTAACATTTTATAATTCAAACTTATTGATAATTCTATGATATCCATTTTTTCTTTATAAGATACAATCAACTTCTTTTAATATCAAAATCGAATGAATTTATTATTAATGTTTATATTTTATTCCATTTTTATCTTCTATCCATTGTTATGTCATATTTGAATTTCAATACAGATTTTAATCATTACTACATTTAATTATCTTATTTTCAAATATTGTTTTATTTTATAATAAATTTCTCAGTAATAAAATTATAATTTATTTGTTTATTCTCCAAGATTTTAAAATCTTTAAAATAATCTTTATTTTTTTCGATATTAAGATTAAAAAAAAATCTATAACTGAGAATTAGTTTTCCTTGGATTTCAAAGTAGATACCTATCTTTTTTTCGAATTCTTGAAATTCCTATCATGCTCTCAGCATGAAAATTAAAAGTCCATATAAGGTATATATATATATATTTTTTAATATTGTTAAATGATATCAAAATCAGCAATCTCTTCTACAAAATCTACAGATCTCAAAAGATCTCATAACAAGTTTTAAACGGCACGTGATCTACAATGATCTCGATTCCATTCGCTTTCTCATCGAAAGCGTACTTTCTTGTAATATGTTATCATCGAGACGTTAAGAACGAAATGATAATTTTGGTCAAAGTAGACACGTGAAAAAGCAAGAGATGGAGGAGATTCTCCGGGACCAATTGGTAATGACCTCAAACGCGCCATTGACCTCCTTTACGGAGAACCTGTTCTTCGAGTACAAAACTTCATTTCTTTCCTTTCTCGTTTCTCCTCTCCTCATCCTACTGATCTTTCCTCGTCACTTGCCGCCTTTCTCCGTGGATATTCTCTTATGAATACCTACGCAGCATGTACCGTTTTGATCGTGGAGCACTTTTACTAAGACGATCTTCCGTGCGACTTGGTTTTGAACAGGATCTTTAACTTTTACATTTGTGATCAATCATGAACTTATGGTTTCTTCGAATCTCTTTATTTTTAATATTTTATTTTCTTTTTTTATTTTATAGAATTGATCGATAAGATGTTTTGGATTTTCTATTAAGTTTTTCGAGCTTTGGATCGAATGTATTAAAAAGTTGAAAAGAGAGAAATTGTTTCTTTTTAAAATAATATTTAAAAAAAAAATTTTTGAATCTTTTTTTCAAAAAATTAATGAATAAATTTAGATTTTCAAATTGAATTTAGATTTCTAATCGTGTCGAAAAATTAATTAGAATTTGAAAAAGAAATATTTAAAAAAGTTTTAAGTTTTTTTTTAATCTAAATTTTTTTCTTAATTTTTAAGAGTTTTTTTTTTGCTACATTTGTTGCATTTTTTCAATCAACAATTATAGTAATATAGTATTGTAAATGAATCTTTTTTTACTTATTTTAATAATTTAATAACTAAAGATCAATAAGATCAGTAAGATGAAACTTTGAGAAAAAAATTCTTTTTTCTTTTTAAAATTAATATTTTAGAATATTAATTTTAAATTAACTATGATAGATTCAATAGTTCAATGTTAAATTCAATAAATTCAATATTAAATTGTTAGAAAAATTTTTTTTATTCGTTTTATAAGTATTTTTAAAGATATTTTTATTCGGATTTTTTTCTCATTCTTATTTTGTGCATGATAAAAAAGATAAAATTGTAGTAATCAATGAAGAAATCTGATATTGAATTGTACAATTTATAAGTTAATTGACAAATGTATTCTATCATAATATGAAGATGGAAACAATTGATTATTAATAATTAAAAGAAAATATCAAAAAAGAAATTATTAAATATTGCTTAATTTATTAGTAAATCATTTATCTATTAATTAAATTAGATAATTTAATTCTTTTACTGCTAACTAGTTTATATGTCGATTTGTTTGTTTGTTCTGACTCTCTCTTGAAAACATATTAAATCGATATTTTTCGCAATATATCACATATTTAAATTAGCAATAAAAGATTTAATTTACAATTGTTAAATCAAAAAATTCATTAATATAATAATAGATATAAATATCTAATAAATTTAAAGAATTTATTAATCTAACTATAAATAAATATTAAATAAAAATATTTAATTATACAAATAAATTACTAAATTTATTTTATTTTAATATTGATTTAAAAATACTGCGATAATATTGATTATGAATGTAAAAACATTTTAATTTTTTTTCATAATTATGAAATATTTTTAAATACACGAATTATTTTAGTTTGTCGAATTTATTTGTATTTTAATCACAAATCAATAAAAAAGTAAATTTAGAATATGTAAATACGGTATTCATTTATAATTATCATTGTATTACATTACAAATTGTGAGATAACAAAGTTGCACAATAAAAATGATCGTTATAAATCATTCTTTTTGATTATCCTTGGGTTTTAATTTTTATATACATGAAGATCAAGTTTTATTCATTTTGATAATTTTATTTTATTTTCTAATATATTGGGACTTTCCAAATAATTTGTTTTAACAATTTTATTAAAAAAAAATAATAAATTTAATTAAAACATTTCATTACAAAATTTCAATTAAAACAAAAACTAATAGACTTTTATTTCTTATTTATTTCTTTTTCTTTAATAAAAGTATTTTTTAAATTATGTAACATGTTATTCTATTTATAAAAAAATAAATTATTATTATTTATTTAAATTAAATCTTAAAACTTAATAAACATTCGTATGTTCACTCATAATATATTCTTTCATCTATACACATACATACGTACTTGATAAAAAAAATAAAAAGTATTCAATTTTTTTAACTTTGACTTATTTTCATATTGCTAATTATTTAATTAAAAATCATTTGTAAAAATCGATGTATAATTAAAAAATTTTCAATTTCAACTTTTCTCAAAATAAATCTTGAAATATTATAATTAAAACTTTTATTCATTTAAAATAGATTTTTTTTTATAGAATTATTAAGTTATTCATTAACTTCTGCGAATCGTAATGTTGTTCAAACGTATTGTCGTAACGTTGTCAAAAATTGTAAATAACAATATTGTAATGACGATTATTCTAAATTTATATTTTACGCCAATTTTTTTTTTCTTTCAAAAATTAATAATTATTATATTATTAAATTGATCATTTTGTTGGTTTTATTTTTATTTTTCAAATCTTGTACTTTATTTTGTCTATTACAATAGGATATGAAAAAATAATATTTCAAAATTCATGATGAAATGAAAAATTGGATCGATAACTATTTTACCTTAGTTTTGAAATTCAATTTTTCTTGAATATAAACTGATAAAACTTATAATCATTGAATAATAATATTTAATAATATAATAATATTTTTTAAAATATATATGTCTTATATCAAAAACAAAACAAATTTTTAATATTATCACACATTTCTAACTTGTTTAAACTTATTCAATTTATTAACATAATTTTATTACTAATTTTTCCACAATCATCAAACTCAATTCTTAAAAGATTTGCATATAATGAATAATATTATGAATTAAGTGTAGATCTCATTAGAGAACATAGATATATTGTCAATATTGATAAATATCGGTAATATTATTAATGGTATGCCTTTTAAAACATTAGAAAATTTAATGTTAATACAACCCATTCTTTACTTTCACTTTCAAAGAAAATAATAAAAGTCTTTGTCATGCATAGTACGTGTCTCTAATATTATTTAACGAAAATACTAACACACACATTTTTTTATCTGGCGAACACAATGCGGTGCGAACTTTCACGCGTTTAAAAACGTGTCGCAAGTGGAACGAGACTAGTGATTTTGCATTTTTTGAAAGTATTTATTACTAGGTCACTGGGTCCCGATCATGAAGATATTTTAACGCAAGCAATTGTTGCCTTTCACGGCGAGCGTTTCCAACGATACATGTCATATATCGATACCTGTAAACATTTAATGTTAAAGGATCTTCTAATATATATTGTAATCGATATCGAATCGATTTAAATTTTTTATTTTCCCATGTATACGCTCAATCTTTCTTGTAATTGCCTTTCATTGATTTGAAACATTACTTATAGATTGACAGAGAAAATATATAAGTTTTCTGAATATATAAGTTTACTGAAGTTTACAATGTTCCAAATACATTGATTTCTTCTTCATTAATGATGCATTTTATCTGAATATAGGTTTATCTAATTGTAAGTTTAAATGTTTATATAAACTATTTTTTTAGGAAAGAATTTAAATTACTTTCTAAGTTTAATTGATAACAAATTATTAATGAGATTTTTAATGTTAATATCTTATCTTATAAAATTCATAATAAAGAATCACAATGAATATATTGACATATAAAGTTTTGAAAATCTTGAGAATGTCGAAATTTGAGTAATATAGAAATTTGAAAAGCTTAGGAATATTGAAATTTTGAAATTTGAAGATTTTAGAAATATTAAAATTTTGGAAAATGTAGAAAATTAAAAATTTCAATCTTATCTAATACAAGTTAGATTTTTGAGGCATTGATATTTCTAAAATATTTTTAATAGAATTGAAAATTGTAATGTTTTTGTATTATATATATATATATAAAATTTTAAATATATAATATAATATATATGTATAATATATATTATACATATATATATTTTTCATTATTCATATTTTTAATTATGTTATATTACATGACAAAAATATAATATATTTATGTTATAATGTAATCATGTAATGTAATATTTTTATCATGTAATGTTATCCAAATCAGTCTTCAATTCTTCAATAAAAATATATAGCTTGTTACATAGCTTGAAATGTAAAATTTTCTTTTTATTTCTCAATAGAAAGTTAAATTAAATTTTTCAATTAATGATAGTATATAATATATATTAAATATATATAATATATATTAAATATTTTATATGAACGAATATTTCTGTTTTAGATTGTTCAAAATGGCGCCAAATCTATTCGGTTCATCAGCGACATTATATTTGGAGGCATCACAACAGGATGTTCATCAAGAAAAATCGACGATAGAAAAAGAAAATAATCAGAAATTAGTTCAGAAGTCATTGAGTTCCAAATCGAAATATAAATGGAAAATCGTTTGGAGAAATGTGATTGCGTTTATTTATTTTCATCTTGGAGGTCTATATGGATTCTATCTTTGGGGTAATGGAAGCACAAAAGCATATACAATTTTATGGAGTAAGTATAAATATTTTAATTTATTCTATGAAAATTATTGAGTAATATTTCATGAAAGTGTAATATAACTTTGATTTTTTTAAAAAAATATTTTAAAGATTTAAAAAAAAAATTTTCTATTCTAAAATTACTTTTCTAAAATTAATGAATCACTTAAATTATAATAACGATTTCCAATCTATAAAAATTATTGAAAAAAATAATGTAATAAATATTTATTATAAAACAATTAATATTTATAGAATCATAGAATATTTTAAAAAATTAAAAAAAAATTGATGATTCATATAAAAAAAATTGGCAATTTATTTGAAATAATATTCAATAATTATCTATTTATTAAGAAATAATGTATAATTGAAAAAATTATTTCGCATAAAATAGTATAATAAATATCCATAAAAAACATTTAATATTTATCAGAGAAATCAGACAAAAATTTCAAAAAAAAACATATTCAAAAACATTTTGTTAGATTAAAATGCGTGTCATATTGATTATGTATATATTGATTATTATTTATGAAATATTTCCAAACAATTATATATTCCCATATTTCCTTTTTTTTTCTTTCTTGGCTTTTTGAAATTGATAATAATTATTAATGAGAACGTGTAATTAAAAATCATAATATAGAAATTATTCAATATAAAAAAAATCTTAAATTTTTATTGAATTATTATTATGATTTTAAAAGAAACATTCACTATTGATCATCGCATTTTATTTTCCATTTTTGAAAAATATAAACACAATGAAGAAAAATATAAAATCAAGAAGCGAGAAAAATTTCTAATACACACTCACTTTCTTGTTGATAGAAATTGATGAGATGAAAGCGTACGTAACGCATATTACGATTTACACGATAGGCAAACATTCTAATCTTTAATTTTTTTACTAATAAAATAGAACAAATTAGAAATTTGTTGATAGAATATTGCAAATTTTTTAAAAATTCACTTAATTACAAAATTTTGGAGCAATAGTTTTATTATTATTAATAGTTATATTATTATTATATAGAATATTATTAAATTATATTGTAAAATTATATATTGTAGAATATTATTAATACTTAGAATGTAACGATAATATTTTTTTTATTTAAGAATTTTAATAAAGAATGAGCACATATGTATCAATTTCTTTGTTTATATTGTTATTTCATTCATTCTATATCTACAATATTATCGTACATATTTTAAATAATAAATATATTTAAAAGTAATATTATTTTCTATCACATTCCTAAATATAAAATTTATTCAATTTTCTCTTTTTTAAACTTATAAAAATATAATATATGCTTGTTTTTTTGCTAAACTCCTTATTATTAATGTATCATTATCATCCGTATTGAATATTGTTTTTATTTTATTAAAAATAAATCTATATAATATGTAATTTTCTTTTATAAGAAATATATTTTTAAAACTATTATTTAATTCCAAGTTCTTTTAAATACATTGTATTTTAATGAAAAAAATTTAATCAAATTATTTATTAATTTACAATAATTTCATTATGTCTGAAGAAACCGTACGTTTTTTTTTTATTTTTTTATTTTTGAGTCAGATCTCAAAAGAAGTTATATAGCTGCAATGTTGATAAAATGTTGCGCAATTTTTCTTGAATATAAAAAACATCCAGATATAGAAATCGATAAAAGATAAATAAAATAAAGTTGAAAATGGAATTAATTAATTAAATAAATTAAATTAGAATTGCAAAATAAAATAGAATGATAACAAAAATAAATAAGAATATACATAGAAATAGATACATGTTTCGAGATAAATATTTAATCTAACAAAAATCATCTAATAAAAAACAAAATAAAGTAAATCAGATAAAGTAAATAACATATTGAAAATGTAGAATAAATTATAACGAAGATAAATAATATCGAAAAGAAATTAAACTATAATTGAGAAACATTCTATAACGGTAAAATTAAAATAAATTGAAATAGAATTTATTAGAATGAAAGGATTTGCTAACACATTATGCGACACTAAATGTAAAATAAGAACAAATATATTATATATTATTTAGTTAAAATAATAGAAAAATTAAGAAAACTGTAAAAAAATTTTAATGAAATAAAATATTATAAATTAATTGATAATTTCAGCAATTTTAGTGACATTTTGTATTGCGATGGGCATCACAGCTGGTGCCCATAGATTATGGTCACATAGAGCTTACAAAGCAAAGTGGCCCTTACGTTTCGTGCTGATGCTTCTTCAAACAACCGCCTTTCAGGTAAATTTCTATTTTTTTCTTTTCTCTCTTTGTAATTTATTATCATGTTTGTACAAAAAAATATTGAAATTCGAAAAATATATTATATTTTAAAATTAATATTATCTATTAATTACTCTTTTCTTTTTTAATTTTTCACTAATTCTTCATAAACTCTCAATTGAAATTCGAAAAAAATAATTAATTCGAAATAATTAATTATAATAGTTGGTATTCAGATTCTTTTATGTATCATTTCCTCTTCAAACTTTTAAAATTTTTTTAAATAATATTGTTAGAAATCAGAATATTTCAAATTTCGATCTTACTTTGCAGAATCATATTTACGAATGGGTGAGAGACCATAGAGTTCATCATAAATTCACAGATACTGATGCAGATCCGCATAACGCACAACGAGGATTTTTCTTCTCGCATATGGGTTGGTTGTTAGTCCGAAAGCATCCAGATGTATTTAAAAAAGGTGCTACTGTTGATTTGAGCGATCTGGAAAAAGATCCTATTGTTGTCTGGCAAAGAAGGTAATTTTGGTTTTTATCTCAATATTTTAATTTTTTTTAATAAGTGAATTTAATTTAATTTCAAATGAAATGTATAACAGAAAACTTTGCTAACTTAAATTAAGTTTATTTATAAAATTGATTAAAATTTTTGTGAAAAAAATTATATTAATATTGTATTTTGTATTTGAAGTAAAAGTACTTAAAAAAATCTAATGAAAATTATAAATAAATTTATTCTATAATTTTGCAATAAAAATTCCATATCTTTATATTTTCTTTAATGATTTTCTTTAATGAAATCACAAATAATAAATATAAAAATAATTTAATTTTTAAATATCTAATTTTAATTATCTAAAATAAAAAATATAAATATAAATTTAAAATATAAGTTAAAATATAAAATAAAATAAATTGGGTAAATATTTATTTTGATTATTTAATATTATTTTAATAATATTTGATTATTATATATTATTTATTTTGTATAAATATTTATTTTAATAATAATCAATATTGATATTGATATAAATATAAATTACATTAAATTATAAAAAAACAAGATTTATTAAGTTCGTAAGTTAGCAATGATTAAAGAATACAAACAACCGTGAATATTATATAACAAAATATTTTCTGAATTGAATGTTGCTCATATGACAATAACCTGAATGAAAGCTGTTTATCCCTTTCAATACAAATTTTCTCTTTAATGTTTTTTAGATTGTATATCGTATTAATGCCACTGTTATGCTTTGTGGTCCCTGTGTGGATACCTTATTATTTCTGGAATGAAAAATTTATTAATGCTTGGTATAGCAATCTAGCAAGATATGTTTTTTCCTTGAACGCAACGTGGTTGGTGAATTCTGCTGCTCATATGTGGGGCATGAGACCTTATGATAAGTAAGAAATTAGTTTATTTAAATTTTTTTAGAAATATACAATTATATCATAATATTTATTTTTTTAATTAAAATAATAGTTACATACATGCTTTATTGTTCATAATTTTTTTTCAAAGTTGCAATGTTATACTATAATATAATGTATTTTAAATTTATTTGATATATAAAAATTACTTTTTATGATATATAAAAATAACTTTTCATTGTTTCCAATTTTTTTAGAGATTGCAGTTGAATTTTCTTTTTTTTTTTTTAATGATATTAAATTGAGACGACTTTTTTATTCTTTATTTCCGTTAAAAGTTATAAATATTAATATTAAATTATAATATTAAATTGCATTTTATAAAATTACAAAAATGTCGTTTCTTTGTTGTTTTTTATTTTCTTTAGAAATTATAATAAATTATAATCATAAATAATTGTATTTTCTAATTTTCAATAAATAAATATAAAATATTTTGTTTATTGTTTACAATTTTTTTAAAAAATTATAGTATAATGCATTAAAAGAAGAAAGAGGATATAAATATAAATTTTAATTTAATATTATATTTTATTATAATTAAAATTATAATAATTGAAATTATTATAAATTAATTTTTTATTTTCAATTTTTTTAAAAAGACACATAGTTTCATATAAATAATTTTTAGAAAAAATTCATTAAATAAAAAATAGAATTTCATAAATTTCATGTAAATTTTCAGAAATATTGGCCCAACGGAAAATCTAACTGTATCTATACTTGGATGTGGTGAGGGATGGCATAATTACCATCATGTATTTCCATGGGATTACAAAGCCGGTGAATTTGGCAATTACAACACTAACTTTTCCACTGCATTCATTGATTTTTGTGCTCGATTGGGATTGGCATACGACATGAAAACTGTTCCTGTCGAAGTGATTAAAAAACGAGCCGCTAGAACTGGAGATGGATCAAGGTATCGATATAATAATATTACTATTAATATACATTAAATCAATAAGTAAAGATATATTAATTTGACGAAAGATTTTTATTGATTTTTGTAATATATCTTTTAAAATACGTATGGTTGCAGAAACTATGAAAAATCCTTCATTGTTTATTGAAAAAAAACATGGAAATCTAGAATTAGAAGGAATATAAATATGGAAATAAGAGTTGAAAAAAATATAAAAAAATAAACATTTTAAATATCTAAAATTAAAAAATAGGAAACAATTATTCATTTATTTGATCAAATAAATTGCTTATTTTGTCAATATTTATAAAATGAATTTTATTATTTATAGAATATTCATATTTAAAATTTTAATTTCTAGATATGATAAAAACGAAGCTATTTATCATCACAATCACGAGGATATGAAATGGGGTTGGGGCGATATAGATATGAAACCAGAGGAAATCCAGGAAGTCAATATTTACAACAAAGGCGATTAATCGATCGCTTGATAAGTAGCAGAAATGACTGGTCGATAGTGCACGGATAATCACTAATTGGAAAACAATTAATCATTCATTACGTCAATTATTGTTTATTATAAAAATTATTAGCAATTTGTTATTATGTTATCTCCGTGAAGGGTCGATTGCTTGGTTGATAATCTGATTAATATAATTTTGATTATCTGTTAAAACTTATTAAACTAAACAAAATAAACACAAAACGATTTGATTCGAATGATTTACGGTAAGATGATTTTTTATTTTCATTGAAATCTTTATGAAAAAAAGGAAAGATAAAAAAAATCAAAAGAAAAAAATGAATAAGAGAAATAAAAAATTTTTTATGCAGGTAATCGACTTTTCACTTGAGAATTTAAATTAAATTCGTGATCTTTCGATGCAGTTATTCGAAATGTCACGATCTTTTCATTTTTTTTCTGGATTGATTAATCCGGAGAATTGGGTATATGGTAATTAATTGATTAATTTTATTAATTCTACGTTATACTGAATGTGATGGTAATGTATTTATTTTGAGTAACGTAGATTTATCGTAACCAAAGCTATTAAAGGAATTATATAGTATAATCATTGATCAACTTGTTATAGGTACACGGAAAAATATACGCGCTAAATATTGATTCCTAATTATTAAAATAATTATTATTCCACAATTATTAAAGTTTAGGATCTTTCGTGAGATATCATGGGATCGTAGGATCGATAAAATATATTAAAATCAGGATTGCCAAGTAAAATTTGACTATTGAAAGATTTAGAAAGAGTAATAGTATTAATGAACTTAGCAGAATATTTTATTTGTGTTATACTTCTAGAAGGAGTAAAAACTTATCCAAACAATAGATACAATAAAATATCCTTTTTCTTCTATTTTTGAAATCCATTATTAATTAATAATAAAATATTAATAAATATTTCTTATTTTTCTGGTAACAATCCTGATTAAAATGTTACATATAAAATATTTTGTTATATTTTATATACATATTAAATGTTAAATATAATAAAAATAATATATTTATAATATTAATTATTAATAATAATGCAAAAAATATGTGTTTTAATTGATACGTTTTTTCGCTATAATATAAATTTTTATATAAATTTCTTAATTGATACTTTTTGGTTTCATATTTTTGACAATTTTATTTTCTAAAGAAAAAAATTCTATATTATATTTTTAAATAAATAAATTTTTTTAAAGGAAATTATCAAACCATTAAGAGATAACATTCTCATTCAAAATCAATGAAAATAATTATTAAACTTTATGATTTTAATGATTATAACTTCCTTGATAAATTTATTATGTAACATTCTATTTTATCATGCAATAATTAAATAGATAGTTCTTGATTGGACGATGATACTTTCTATTTGTATATTATTATTATTATAAATAATATATTTATGAATAATTATGAATAATATAGTATCTATATTATAAACATGTGTGTATTCTATACATAATATATGTCATTTGAGAAATACAATTGGTTATATATTAATTTATATCATAAGATTCGTTATTTAATACAATAATCGATATATTTTCAAGAATCGAAATAATTTAATAAAAATTATTATTTGTAATAATCAAGTATTCTTAAAATCAAGTATAGTTTTTTAAAAACTATAAGATTTGTATATTTGAATTTAGAAATACAATTCTTAATTATTTCTCAAGAATACTTACTCTCATATACAGAAATAGAAAATTATTTTCATGAGAATTGAATAATATTAAAATTCAAATGATCTTAAAAATTTAAATTTTTCTAATTATAAAATTATAAAATATATATTGCCAAGTAATACATTTATTATATTCTTAGAATTGTATTTGATAATTCTAGAATGAATATTGAAAATTATTAATAATTATTCTCAAGGATCACTTTTAGCAGTGTTTCTAAAAATCACGCACAACATGTATTTAAAACATGACATTTAAAAAATAATGTAAACGCTCTAAATAATATTCTACATGTACAATTTTATTAATAATCTATATAATATTTTAGAAGCATAATTTTCATTCAATAGTCAAAAATAAGTTTTCAAAAAAATTTTAAATCTTGCCAAGTATTTCATCATATACATATTATTTTAACAACTTGCATTTATGATTTTACATGAATAAAAATTAATCATTCCACGATCCTAGATATTAGCAACAGTTTAATGATCAATCTTATTGTTAGATAGAATAAAATGATTCGGCTTTGATTCGTTCGTTAGTCTTCCGTGAAATATTTATGAAAAAATCGGATCCGAGTCGTTTCATTATATGGCAAATGTCAATTAAACAAAATATATAATTGTAATTTATAATTATATATTAATCGGCGATGTGAAAAATCATCATGATTGTGAATTATCTTATAAAATCATGTAAGGAGATATTTGATAGTCGTTTTTTGAGAAAACGATAAATATCCATGATCAGTACACAATCTGACAAATTAATTTGTCTCGAGAATCCATATTTTGTTAGAAATTAACTTTTTGCACAAATCCATGACATAAAATTTGTTTAACGAATATAAAATATATAATATGAATTGACGATGAAAAGGATTTGATGATTGTGAAAAGAAGTTGAAGATTTTTTAACAGAATGAAAATTTAAAAAAAGTTATATATATATATCTATAACTTTCAAATTTAATTTGGAGTAAAATAAGAAAATTTAATTTAGTTATAAATATAATATATTCTATATTTAATTAGAAATTATATAATAATTTAAAAATTTGAAGTTTAATTTATAATTTAAGAATTAAATAATTTATGAATAAAAATTAAATAATTACTAAGAATTGATTTACAAAGTTGATTGCAAATAAATATATCTTAATGATTGCTTTTTCTGATTTTATAATACGAATCTCTATTTTTTGATTTCATATTTAAAATTATTTATATTTCTTTAATATTGATTTTTTGTCTTCGCATAATAATTTTTAATCTTTAAGAGAGATGTGCATAATTTTTCTTCGTTCAACAAGTATTATTTATTTATTATCAAGAATATGAAAATTTTTTGTTTGTTCGCTTTAATGTATAATGTAAACATTATTTTAATTGTTAAAATAAATATTATTAAAGAAAAAAAACATATAAAAAACATACAAATTGTTCTTTCCAAAATCTGTTACGATTTAATTTAATTTATTGCAATATAAGTCTCGAATCATTCTCATTCACATAAAATATGGATTCTTACGACAAAGAATTTATCTTTTTATCGCAAAAATAATACATGACTATATATAATACATTATTATTTAACTGTTAATTTTGTAATCATTCCTGGATATTCTAATTAAACTTCCATTGAAAATGTAAAACAAATGTATATATTTATTCGTGTAGAAAAGAAAACTTATTTGAAATTCTTAAATATTGCAACAACTTGTAAAAGTATATATGGGCAATGCTGAAAATCGTTTTTTATATATAAAAAGCATATTTATATTATAGAGGGTGATATTTATGCTTGATTATTTAAATATTACTTAAAAAAAAAAAGACAAAAAAATTTTTATGTGTTTTTTCTTTAATACCCATTATATGATATAATAAAACTTTAAATTATATATTTTTTTTTAAATTGCTAAATAATCTAATATTCATTCTTTTTAATTCGAATAATTGTCAAATAATAACATATTGTAAAATAACTTTTTTCATAGAAAAAAATATGAGAAAAGTTATTGAATTTTTTATTCAAAAATCTAATTTAAAAAAAAATAGGAACGTACATTATTACATTATTTGAATCACTTTTATATTTTATTGAGTTATATAATAAATATAAATTTTTTGAAAAAATATTTAAGAGAATAGATTAATAGAAAATTAATTTAAAGAGAGAAAAATACTAAAAATAAACTTAAACTTAAAAATCTCAAAAAGAAAAAGAATTTCTATAGATTTTAAGCAAAAATAAATGAATATCATGTAACATTGAATTAATAAAAATAAAATGTGGAAGAAAAAACATAAATTTTAAAAGATAAATAAAATATAAAAAATGTAAACATATATAATTAATGACGAAAAAAAAATACCGTAATTTTAATTGTTTATGTAAGTTTTGAACAATATTAATAATATTTGATATATTTATATTTATAGCTGATACTTGTGATTTTACACATTACATATTTTTTTATCATCATGAAAAAAATTCAGAAAAAAGATTAAGATTAGATTTTAATTCCATTCTTATAATTCTATTTGATCATCTAATTTATTATTTCAGTATTTAAATCAAATTATTTGTTAGTCACTTTTATTTCAAATTTTTTGCCTTTTATATTGATTTGCAAGTATAATGATTTGTCATATATTATGACAAAAAATCTATCTTTAATATAATTTTCATGCAATTTTTATTTTTATTTTTTTTTGTGAATTAATTAGTTTCAATAATAAGATTAAAAAGATATATATAGATAGTATGTAGATGTTTATATAGAAGAAAATTAAAAATTAAAAACGGAAATAATGACTCTGATGATATTATTTTTTAACAAGAATATGATGAAAATTTGACTTAGAAAAGATTTTAAATTAAAGAAACAGAAAATTGAGAAATTGTTTTTTAAAAATTTATTTAATAATTTTTGCTTATAGTCAATTTTATTATATTAGTGAAAAATTATAAATACATATGAAAATATAAGAGAAATCTTATATTTAATTATTAATAAAAAAAATTTATTAAAGGTTAAATTTAATTTAAATTTAATTTAAATAATTAAAAAAAAAATATTACTAAATATCAACATAAGAAAGTTAAGTACTTATTTTCAAAAGTTGTAATAATTTAGAATATTTCTAACTTGTATAAAAAAAATTTTCTATTAATTCTCTATTATTAAAATATTAATTTCTATTCATAGTAGAAAAAGATACATTAAACAATTATTCGAGAAAAAATTAAATATTTAAATTTAAATAATCTTTATTTATATTTTTTAATAGACTACATGTTGAATTAATTCATAAAATATTTAACATAAACAAACATTTAATTATTAAAGCAAAATATTTGATTTATTATATTACGTTTATTACATAAAATTCATTTAATTAATTCATAGTATCATCATTCCAAACATAAATTTCTTAAACAATTGCGAATACATGCGTTACTGGTTTACTTAATGTAATTTGTAATTGTAATTCGATCAGGTATTCATATTGATTTTAATTAAGAACAAGTTTTGCCTTCTTGGGAGTTGTTTCAGTCTTCATTTAATAAGCAAATAAATGAAAGCGCAGAAATTGATTTTTCTGAGTTTTATTTAAACATATAAAAGCATTTGAACATTGAGTAATTTCTGTGATCATTATCGAAAAGACATTTACGGAAAATGAAAAGATATTCAAAGGTAAATGAAAAATTTAATTGCTTAATAGTCAATAATTTAATTGTGATTTAATTGCAGGAGAATAAGTGAATGAAAATTCATTATTTTCTTAATAATATATAATTTAATTCGGCAAACATATTAAAGATGTTTTTTATTATTTACCATTGGATATAAATTATCGGAAATTTAATATATTTTTTTTTTAAATTTATCATTAGTATATAGTATATAGAATATATACAAAAATAATTTCGAAAATTAATGTAAAGTATTTTTAATAAAAATAAAAAAAATTAGTCAATAATTATATAGTTTGAAATTAATAATTAAAAATACTTGAAATTAAAACATTAAATGAACCATAATAAGAAATCAACATTCGAATTTCAAATGATGTTTTTGAATTAGTAAAGAAATTGTTCATTTTAAGAAAGAGCAACGTTTATAAAATAAATTTCATACAATGAAATTCTATACTCTTCAAACTTTTCAAATTCGATCTTCATATTTGTTACATCAAATATAATTTCTCTAGCAATCAATCATATATCGATTCATTGAAAGATTATTGATTTTTAAACATTTTTATGTGTAAGTATTTATATACCCCGATAAATTGCATTTATATAAGATCATGTATAAAATTACATGTATAAAATTTTAGATAGTGTCTGAATTTTTTTTTTTATTGTTCAAATACTAAAAATACTATAAAATATTAATTCATAAGATAAAATACTATAAAAGAATTAATTCATCATTCTTTAAATTATAAATTTAAATATAATTTGATAACGATTAATTGATATCGATAACTAATGTTTTTATTAAAAATATTTATTATTTATCATTTTTGTCATTTGGTATTTGACATTTTTTAAATTATAAATTATTGTTTAATTTCATTTGTCAACTCGATTAAATCTTTTTTATTGATAAGAAGAATAGAGATAAAGAAAACTAATTCAATAATTCTGAACTTATTCAATGTTATCAATGTTGCTTTTGTGAGTGTTGTGCATATTGAATTGTGCCTGACGTTTTTTTTAATATGTATATTGTAATTTGACCCGTTTTTTTTTCATTTTTAGACAATTATATATATTTTAATATTTATTGGATATGTTATAATATTTAATGGACTGTTAATATTCGAAAGTGTGATCATATTTTGATAAATCCTTAAATAATAATGGATTTGTAATAAAAGAGACGATAAAAATAATGGTAGTAAAAAGATTAAAATTAAATAAATATCCACTAAATTACTTTATAATGTTCAATTTATATTCA
>NW_006263322.1:52210-54759 GCF_000469605.1 Apis dorsata | reverse complement strand
TAAAAAATTTTTTATAAACATTAATTCATAATAGTATATCTATTATTAAACTTCTAATATTTTCTTTTTTTAGTATTATTCATCTCGAATTTTATTTTAAATTTCCCGAAATATTTAAAGAGCTTGTTTCGAAGTACTTTTCAAAACGAAATTTATAGTAAGATTTCTTTGAAGATTACTGTAATGCTTTATTTAATATGAATAGAAATATAAAAAAAATTTTTAAAAAATTGTATTATAAAAATAAAAATGACATATAATTATTTGTTATTTTTTTGTGTACATAAATAAATTAATCATCACCAAAATTATCGACATAATTATCTTACTTTATAATCAGTAATTGTCGCTCTTATCAAAATGATCAGAATGGTTGCCAATTACTGATCAATGTATATATCATTAAAACTCAAAAAGAGAAGAGCGTATTTGCTAATAACGCTTGCTAATAAAAGCGTGAAATTTATTGAATATTAATTTATTTGGAGTTGTTTATTATTTGCTAAAGTTTAATTAGTTATTAGCAATGTGGAAAATAAATTAATTTAAGTATATAAAAAAATTTTAAATTTAAATAAATTTCATAATGCATAATTTGCCATTAGATTTAAGAATAACAGAAATTCCAAGTTTTATTTTATTTATTTTTTTTTCAATTTAATTTTGAATAGTAAATAATTGTAAAAATTTTAACTTAATTTTCTAGATATGGCTGCTATTTCTTATTATATCTAATGCTATGGAAAATTAGGATTTATACATAAAGAGTTTACTTACATTATTATGTAATAAAAAAACAAAATAAATCTTACTTTAAAAAATTCTATTTATAATATCGTGAATGTCATGTCATTTGCATATATTAGTTTGAAAATTACGATAAATAAAGTTATTTTCTATCAATAATGAAATGAAAATTTATTATTTTTTAAATTAAAAACATATTTTTATATTTCTTATTTTGTTTTTTTCTTTTCAGTTATTACATTGATAGAATGACTAAACAAAAGTGGATAAACGAAAGTTTTTTTTTTTTGTATATGAGTGCAGATGCTATTCTTTCTTATTGAGGAATGATTTATTTATATATTTATTTATAATTAATTATTTCTTTTAAATATTTATTTAATATTTTGCTGGAATTCAAATTATTTTATCATCTATTTTAATATATTTAAAAAAAAATTTTCTTTTTAGATGATTTGAATAAATGCATTTTGTGTTAACTGATGCAAAACTAAATTCTATTATTCTATCATGTAATTGTAAATGTACAATCTTTGTTCGTACCCTCTTAATAGTATTGTAATGATGGATGAAAACTTAAGTGGATATGTCAAATGCTCTTTCTTAGATATACATTTATGTGTAGAAATTAATATTTATTGTATTATTTGTATTTTTTTAAAGATAAATGAAAAACTATTACAAGTGCGATATGCATGGCTATATCAGATTTAGGTTTCTCACAAAATCACAGTAGGTGATCGTGTCCGATGGTCAGAATATGATGCGTAGTTAGAAAGAAACTATCTATTTTTTGTATTCGATGATCAGAATATATTTATTAGACTAATTAAACTCTTTCCCAAATGAGATTCATGCCCTCAGAAAATTCTTCCTGATAGAAATTCAATTGGGAAGATCACATTTTTTCTGTGAGGCATGATAATAATTAATAATATCAATGCCTGACTCATGACATTAAATTAGAAAAAAATTTCTCGAATTAAAATGATATTGGTTGCCATTGAGTTAGCTGTATTTGAAGTATGTCACTTTTGGGATCGGATTTCATTCCAATCAAACTGCAGTACATCAAAAATATATAATTATATATTATAACTCATCTAAATTCTTCTCAAAAATTATAATCTTCTCAAATAACATTATTTTTTGTTTAGATTTAATGAAGAACGGAAATCAATAATAATAGAAAAGGAGTTTCATACGAGGAACTTTTTCTAAGCTGTTTATAAATCTCGCAAGCAATAAGTGCTCGTGAAAATAATTAAAAATAATGAAATATTTCTATAATTATCAATTTAACTAAAAAATATAATTGTTGTAATATAATTATTAATATCTAAATAAACTAGTTTTTTACATAAAGTCTCATGCCCCATTATCCATAAAAGCGTTTAAGAAAAAACATATATTACTAAATATGTATAAATATGTATAAATGTTGTTATGCCAGAAATGAATAAATTTTTTGTTCTAAAAATAGCAAAGCATGTACATAGGAATCACGAAATAAAAAAGACATCAGCATGATATACATTTTGAAAAAACAGAAATTTATTTACATAGCATATCTTTGTTTAATCTAGCAATGCTACTATAAGATCTCTTTTTGTGTAGAGAAAATATTTAATGCTTTATGAATGTAATCATTCCAAAAAGCATCTATATAATTATAAGAAATAGATTTTTTGCTTACGATTTTTTCATTTTCTATATATATGATTTAATTGATATTCCATATTCCAGAACAGAATTTCATAGAATTCATATTGATTTTATTACATTTAGAAATTATTGTAATT
>NW_006263322.1:50099-52040 GCF_000469605.1 Apis dorsata | reverse complement strand
TTTTTTTTTTTTTTTACTAAAATTAATCTGTTATTAATTATTTTTTATTATTCATATGTTTCCAGATAAATCTGTCTACGTATAGCTTCAGATATTATTGAATTGATTTGTTAATGATTCTTAATATTCAATTTCAATTTGCTTTTTGCAGAGTGTGAAGATAATATATTTAGTAACGTTGATTTTAATTCTATTACGTTTTATTAGATTCTAACTAATTTTCGAGCAACGATATGATTCTACAAGTTAATAATAATTTTTGCGTGCAAAAATTATTGCTACAAAGATTGATATTACATATTGATAGGGAATATTTATAATATAAATTATATAAACTTTTCAAAATAATAAACATATGCTTCCTCATAGTAGCTACAATGGGACGAATAGAGATTGTATTTTTATATATAATATTATTATTTATGTATGATTAAATTGGCATATATATAACCGAAATAGACAATAAGTATTGCAATTTGTATATATATTCTATCAAGACATTTCCGAAATCTTTCGGATGTGCGAAATGCAAAATTAAATTGTAAAAAGCTTGAGAAATCAAGCTTTTCAATCGAAATTATAATTACAATAGAAATTATAATAAATATTATAATATATATATTATAATTATAATAAGCATTATACTTGGTAATTGTAATTTCAGTCGCCAAAATATTATTTTATTTTTGCATTCCGAAAAAAATCTATTCAAACTGCAAATCTATACAAACTACACAAACTGGTATTAAATTTGAGACATTTTAAATCTAATATAATTTATGAACAACATTACATTTTTAATCGATCTATCCGTTATATATTTTAGACATTGACGTTGCAATATATTAATAGGAATAATAAAAAAGTTTTATAAGTTTTATAAGTTTATACAATCATGTATAAAATAAGAAAACATATAAAATAAATTCCATTTAATAACAGTAATTTCTTTTTGCAAATATTTCGAAAATTAAAATCACGTAGTGATAACATTACAAAGGAAAAAGTTGTTATCTCTATAACATATCTAAAAAACGAATATCCTCTATTTAGGATAATTATCAAATTTTCTTTTTAAATTTTTAAAATGCTTAACTTCTTAAAAAAATTAACTCTATATTGCATTATCATGAAATATTATCTTATACAATTGGAATAATATTAACATAAAAAAAATTAAAATATTTCACAAAATTATATTTGCTTATATTTAATTTCATTAATCCATATAAAAAGATAAAATTCATATAAATTTTCAAGATAAAATAAATATATATAATTATAATAAATATATATAATTAATAATGTAATTATTATAATAATTATATAAATAATGTAATTTCTCCAAACGATTTTTCATTTATATTTTGATTTGGAATTTCATGATTTTTGATTTAATATATTCTGATTATTCTCTTTTTCTATCATTAATTTCCTTTGATGAATATTTAATTGGAATGCTTTTTTATTAATGTTATTGATATATCATATAATTTTGGCGTATATGTTTTGAGCAATCTAAAAGATGTTGATTCTTGTAAAATTTAACATGTCATCACTAACTAATTTAGAAGCAAAGTTTGAATTATAATACTGAGAATTGTAAAAATAAATTTCTCATCTTATAAACTATTTCGTGATATATCTCATTTTCATTTACAGATAAAATAAAATCATTATTATTCATTATTATTAATTCACAATTTTTTTAAAGTCATTGAAATATTTCTAAAAAAAAATCGAAGCTTTCATTCACGAAGTCGAGTGAAATTTAAAACCGAATTAAGATTAAGACGAAGGAACGAATCTTTTTTCGCAAATTTTTCTTTTTATAATCTTACATTATTCTATCGTAAATATAGGATATAGGATATAGGATATTTGAATGACATCAGATAAAAGCGTAACATAATATGATGGACAAACAAAGGTTGAAGTTTT
>NW_006263322.1:47191-49886 GCF_000469605.1 Apis dorsata | reverse complement strand
AAAAAAAAAAAAAATTTTTTAAAATCATTCAATCTCTGTTTGTGAAATTAATTATCAAAATATTATTTCTCAATATGTAAATTATTAATATCACTTATTATTAATATCAGTTTCACTGTTGATGTGATCAAATTTGATAGCCAATGTTCATTATGAATATGAAAATACAACAGTATATTTATTATTTATAAATAAAATTGCATTATAATATCTCTTACATCATGCAGGATTCGAATGGAAAAAAAGGAAAATGTAAAGAATATTTTAGAAAACCGTAATCATAATAAAGTAGATTTTGCGATTAAACAAATATTGAAATTATATGTATGTATGTATATAAGAACGGACGTAATTATAATAATTATATGTATGATTGTTATTCTATCGATTAAAGCTATAAAAATATAGAATAATAAGACAAATATATATTATTTTTTTTTAAAAATAAATCCTTCGAAATATTAAAACTTTGAAATTCTTGGAAATTCAAATGAATTTTTGTATTTTGAAATTTTTGTTTTTATACAGAGTATCATATAAAAAGATTCAACATAAGTATCTCTATTTAAATGAATAAAATGAAACTTAATTTTTAAAATTTCTGTTTTTATTAAATTTTGCTAAATAAGATATTTGAATTAGTTATAGTTATATATAAGATATATCAATTAATTAATTATAATAATAAATCTATAATAAATAATTATTTGTTCTTGTTAAAATATATATTATATACATATATTATAGTAGAAATATATTATATATTATAATAAAAATCTTTATTCATTCTTAATCATAATGTATATTGACTAGAATTTTATCTAAATAAAAAAATTGTCAGGATTTGCATATAAATTAGCACATAGAATTATTCGAATATTTTTGTTACATCTTGAAAAAGTTAGAAAAAAAACACAAATATTATATGAATAGTTTTATAAAATTTAACTTTTTAATATATCTTTTAATATTTTTTTTTGAAAAAATTTCATGTAACACTATTTGAGAATTAATACAAAATTTAAAGATTTAAAAAAGCGAAAAGAAGAAGGCTAAATATAAAATTAGATTCAAGAATTTATTGATTTTTAATAAATTAATGAAAAACTTTTTTTTGAGTAAAACATATTTATATAAATTGAGCATATTGGCAGTTTTTTCTTCTTTTTTTTTTTTTAATGATTTCATAGATATATAATGTCTCATGAAATGTAATAATTGATCGAGATTCTCGTATTATAAATTTATATAAGAAATCTACTAAAACGCTAACGTAAGTTACTGCGTTTTCTGAAAATTGAAAATATTTCTCATGAATTTTTACATTTTTATATATAAGCAAAGAAAATGAACGTTTTATTAGCCATTTGAAATATGTCAAATCATGATGTGCAGACAAAACATCCGGAGTAAAAAGGTTAAGTAAATTGTATGATAATATGCTAATATAGTATTACAATATTAATAATTCAATTGTATATTCAATTGAATTTCACAAAACTACTATTATATCGTAAAGATTGTATTTATGATAATTGATATAACGATTAAGTTATAATAGATTAAGTTATAATATATTCTAGAAAAATAACCAACACTTTCTTTCCTATAATGTTACTATTCTACTTTCCTATAATGTTACCGATTATATGAATAATAATATATATTATACTTATATATTATTATATTTATACATGATATAATGCATACCATTAGTAGATTCTATGATTATTTCTAACTTATTTCTTTAATATGCATTCATATATTTCAATTAAAATCTGATATTTATTTTTTTAACTCAAAATAATATCTATAAATTTATAATTTTCAATCTGATGTAATATTTCTGTTAACTTTGTCAAAAAATGTAATGTATAAATATATTTTGATAATTAAATTTTTTGTATAAAAAATCGTTCGATATCACCAACGACTTAATATAACTACATTAGATATAAATTTTAAGTAATAAATTAATTTAAAATTCTCTTTTTTAATTCTCTTTGATTTTTATTTTTATTTCGTTATTTTTTAGCCGTTAGCTAGCAACTTCTTTTTAATATATTTATTTCATCGGACATTTTACTTTCTACTTATATTAGTTTAATACTTTGGTTTTTAAAATAATAAATGCTTGAAAAATATGTAAAAATACAATTTGAATTTGTAGATTCGTTTATTTTTTCTTCATCTTTTAAATTATTTTTTTCAATTTCATTCTTTCATAATCTCAAATATTACTTATATCATTTATTTTATTATTATCTATCTATTCAATTAAACCATTTTTATAACTTAATATATTGTGCAATACTTTATTTACCATTTTTAAATTCTTCATATACATTCTATGTAACATTTTATATTATATAATAATTAATTATTTTTTTCAAAATAGTATTCATAATATCTTTTCATTGGCCATTAAATAATAATAATCTTTTTAATTTTTTATTATAATTTTTATAATTTTTTATTTTTAAATTAAATTTTGTATATATGTTTAAAAATTAAATGAAATAAATGAATTTATTAAAATAATATTTTTATCATTCAATGATAAAACCAATGGAGCAATCAATTGAGTAGTAAAAATATTATTTTTAATTTCATCTGCATCATTTAATTTAATAAATAGTATAACATATTATTACATAATAAAAGTTGCATTTATTTCTGAATAATAGTTAATATA
>NW_006263322.1:44722-46831 GCF_000469605.1 Apis dorsata | reverse complement strand
TTCATTCAAGCATTTTTTTGATTCGTATACATATATATATATATGTATATATATATATATATATATATATATATATATATACACATAGAATTGATAAATTCACATTTTTAAGATTTTATGATTTTTTCAACAAAATTTTATGTTTTTATCAATCAATAAAATTGGTAATTTATGATTACCAATCTATTTGTACAAAGTAAAACAATTATGTGATTGCAAATACTTATGTTATATTCATACTTAAATATCATAGTTTCACATTTAAGTTTTCTTTAGCAATGTTTTCTATAAAAATTTAATCTCATTTATTTTATATATATTTTCTAACACATTTTTTTTATCAATGAATAAATACTTTTTTAACAACTTTAAAAATTAACAACAAATTAATTTGTTGATATTTTTTCACGCGATATGTTAATATTAGAAATACTACAATGTGATATAAATCTGAATAACTAAACTAGTTTTAAAATTTAGATTATTTTTCAATATTTCATTCAATTGTAAATTTTTATTACAAATAATTAGTTTAGATAAAACTTCTTCACTTTTCTTTCTTTGACAAAACTATATTCATTAGTTACTACATTCATTGATTGACAATTTTGACTAATGAAAATTTAGTTTTGCATCAGTTCGAAGATGAAAATAAAATGTAAATGTAAAATTTCGAGGAACAGATCCATCTGAAAGGAAAATTCGTCTTTAAATTAGAAATTTATATTAAACAAAATAGAAGATAAAATTATTTGAAATTCAGCAAAATATAATTAAATATTTAAGTAAAATAATTAATTAATTATTGTCCAATCAGGAAAAATAACATCTGTGTTCATGTACAACATAAAGAAAATAAAATTTTTGTTTAGATATAAGTTATTCTATCAGATATAGTAAAAAAAATAAAATAAAATAAAAAACATGAAGAACATATACTTGTTATTCAAAATTTAAATGTTTTAAATTTAATTGAAAAAAAAATAAATAAATAAAATTTAAAATTTTTATTATTATCAAATAATTTAATACATATAAAGTTTATTTAAATCCAAAACTTTTTAAATATATTTAAAATATTTATTTTCCACTATTGCTAATAACTCGCTAAGCTTAAGCAAAAGATAATCGATTTTAAATAAATTAATAAAATATTCGATAACTTTCACGCTTATTTTGAAAATAAATCGCCCTTCTCTTCTTGATTTTTCATAGTATATATATGTCTTTTGTAACATATATATGATTGAAAATTGGCATTTTAACTTATTGCCATTTTGATGAAAGATTACAGAATCACTGATTAAAGCAAGATAAATATTTTTAATATTCATACATTTTTTTCAAATGTTGACAATGATTGATTTATTTGTGTAGTAAAAAATAATGAGTATTAATATATAATCTTTATTTTCATAAAATAAAATTTTGTTATATTCAGCATTCATATTAGTTTCCATAAGACTGTCTTAATGTAAATTTTGTTTTAAAAACTAGCTCAAATTAATCGAAAATTTTCAGATATAAATAGATCCAAATTACGATGTCGCAAAATATCTGTAAATGAAAATCCATAAAAATTAAAAAACTATTTATACAATAAATTTAAAATATTATCATATATTATCATAAATTATCACATATTTTTATATCATAGATAACTTCATAATTTGATATCCAATATCTAATATTTTGAATTTAAAGTTTTCTTCACGATTATAAATATTGAGGGCAATCGTGATGTTTAAATCTTTTTGATGAAACGCTACTAACTTTTTTTATTATTTAGTTCATCGATTATGATCATGATTTGAGATATTGCTTTATCAAAATCCATATGTAAATATCATTATAATTTCATTAAGATTTTATATTTTTACCATAAAAATTTTAGAGGTCATTCAAAACTTTAGTGTTGCATATAATTTTATGTAAGTACAATCTATCAGAATATGTAAGTATTAACATTATGTAAGTTTATATAATTATATTATATAATTATATAATTATAATTTTAATTATATATTTATAATTAAATATTAACAAGAAATGATATAGAAAATCGATGATTCTTTAATGAATCGATATGTGCATATACTTGATATATAA
>NW_006263322.1:39067-44305 GCF_000469605.1 Apis dorsata | reverse complement strand
TAAGTATAAAGATTGAATAATTATATATTATAATAATTGATTGTAAATTTAGAGAGTTTAGAGAGTGAAATTTCACTAAAATTTGTTCTAAGAATTTTATTTTTTGGAATGAATTTTATTAATTCAAAGAAATCATTTATAATTGTTTAAAAAATTTATATTTGGAAGAATTTCTGTAAATTGATTAAATTCATGTAATAAATCAAATGTTTTACTTTAATTATTTTTCGTATTGTTAAATTCAACATAATTTCTGAATAGATATAATATATTCTAATAAAATATATAATATATATAAAGTTTATTTAAATTTAAATATTTAATTTTTTAAAATAATTATTTAACTCTTTTCTTTTATGAATAGATATTATTATTTTAATAATAGAAAATTACAATTTCTTCCTTTGGACATATGTTTTTTTTCTTTATTATTTCTAAAACGTTAGTCTTAACTAACAATCAATTTTATTTTCATTTGTAGTTTCTTTTTTATTGTATCTTTTATTCGTTTATTTAAAAGAAAAACGTTTATTTTAAAAATTTGATAATAGAAGAAGAGCAGATTCTAAAACAAAATAGGTAATATTTTGAGTTTACGTTACACCAATACTTTTGTTTTTTTATATATGTTTATTTTTGGCGATTTTTTCACATTTTCATTTGTGAAGTTTTTCATTAATACATGGAATAAATAAATTTTCGAAATTTTTTTTTATATTTTGCGCTCACTTCTTTTTTTATTCAAATATCATATTAATTTTCGATCGTAAGTATGGAATTTTATTCAAAAAAAGATATATTATATATAAGAAAATAAAACAAATTTCGGATGTTATAAGTTATGAAAATCTTTTAATTCTATTTAATTTTAATGAAATATGTTTTTCTTAGTTTAATTTCTTCTTCTATTCTTTGTATTATTTCATAATAATTATGTATGTAAATATTGAAACATCATTTCTCTTGCAACCGTGATTATCGTGATAACAGTTAAAATAAATTATAATACTTTTCGAAAATGATTAATTAGAACTAGTACTAGTATTGGATAAATTAGTAAACAAAAGCTAGAAGAATAAAATTTCTATCTCATCAATTTTTTCATCCAATATACATATATATCAAAAATCTGTAAAAATTATGTATCATTATGAATTCAAAATTCTTTAGCTGAACAATTGTGATATTATCTAATCAAGGAAAAGCTTCGTAAAACTATTCATATAACATTTATGTTTCTAATTTCTGTTGATGATCCAACGTAAAAATTCGAATAAATATATATGTTAATCTACATATATGCTAATCTTGGCTATTTTTTTATCTAAATGGATTTTTAATGAGTTATTCAATACATTATATAATTAAGAAGTAAAGATTGTTATTATAACAAGAAATAATTATTTATTAGATTTATTTATGATTAATTAATTAATAGAAATATTCTTTTTAATATTTAATAATTCTTTTTAAATATTCTTTTTAAAAACTACATAAAAACATTTTTAAAAATAAGTTCCATTTCAATTGTGTTATAAAATTAAAATATCTATTCTAAATCTATTATAACTTTTTCACATATGATATGCTGTATAAAAATAGCAAAAAATTTCAAAATACAAGAATTCACTTTTTGAATTCCAAAAAGTTTCGAGATTTTGATATTTCGAAAGATTTATTTCTAATATTCATTTTAATTTATTCTATATTTCCATAGCCCTAATTGATAGAATATCTAATATCAACCGTATAATTATATACATAATTGTATAAAGTTATGTCTATTGTTACATACATATATATTATTTCAAAGTTCGTTTAATTTTATTAATTATGACTTTGAAACATTGAATGGTACAATCTTTAATGTTGCAAAATATTTTTTATATTTCTATTTTTCTTTTTTTTTTTTTCTTATCCAAATTAAACATAACATAAGAGATTTTAATATTTTGAGTATAAATAGTATAATCATATGTGTTGTTCTATTTTCATACTTGTAATAAACATTTATCATCAACTCGGATCATATCAATGTCGTGCGATATGAGTAAGTCATTATTCATTTATTGAAAAATGATATTTTCTGATAATTAGTTCGATAAGAGAATGAATGATTTTAAAAAATTGATTTTTTGTTGGAGAAATTTTTCAAAATATATTTATATTTGAAATGAATTATGTAGAATTATTATAGAAAGGTAGGAATAGAAAAAATTTCTACGAAAGACGATTAAGTGTTAATAATTATTATCGAATACTGATCATTTTTTTTATAATTAGTTAGACTTAATAAATATAAATTTCGAAAATTTTTTTTATTTTTAAATTTCTTTTATTCAATTCATGATTTATTATATTATATATTCAATATATTATTTATATTTTAATTCTTTTCACACATTCGTTCAAATAGTTGTCTAGTAGATATTCTGCGTTAAAATTTATTGTCTTCCTAGATATATTTTAATAGTGATGATCTATGCTTATACTTCTTTTATTTCTTGCAAGGGATAGTGTTTTATTCTTTTCCATATTAAAATTATTCTTTCTTTTACTTTCATGATTTATTATATATTGTGATATTATATATATTGTGTTTATATTAAATGAATTTATCTTCAAATAACTCAGTGATATTTCATAAAGTATACACTTATTCATATTGATTAAGAAATTTATATATTTTTTCTTTGTTATATTTATATATTATTTTAACATATATTATTTAGCGTTTGCATTACATTAACTTTTAATTTTTTTGTTATTATAGTATTAACTATTATAGTATTAACTTTTAATTGTTTTGATGAAACGAGTTTTTTGATCTTATTTATTATATATGAATATTATTATTTGTTACATTTGTTGTTCCATTCCAAATTTGTTAATTTTTTTATTTTTTTTTAAATTTTCATTTGTAAATTATTTTTATTTGTTTTCGACAGTTAATATTACTAAATGATAGATTTCATCGTTTTTTATATAATCTAAAATAATAGGATTTATATTTTATTTATGCATTTGGTAATCACATTTTTCCCGAATTTAAAAAAAATTAATTTAATACATGAATAGAGAATTTTGGTATATTCAAAGTGAATTATAGATTATTGTTAAATGATCACTAAATATCGTCATAAAAAATTTTAATAAATTTTTTTTGTATTTTAAAAGCTGTAATCATTTAAAATATTTCTAATAATTTGTATATAAAATTTTGTATCAACTTTCCATTACTAAAGTATTAATTTCTATTCAGCAAAAAAAGATGCATTTATTCAAGAAAAAATTAAATATTCAAATTTAAATAATCTGTGTTTATATTTTTTTATACATTACATGTTGAACTATTTATATTTAATTCATTAAATATATAATATATAATATATGTATTTAATAACATAAAAATAATTTAAGCAAAATATTTGATTTATTACATGATTTATTACAATTCAATTTATATAATTTAGTTAATTCATAATATCCTCCAAACATAAATTTTTCAAACAATACGAATACTTTCAATAATGCGGACAAGGTTATTAATTTATCTAATGTAATCTGTTAATTCGACCGAGTGTCCGCGTTGATTTTAATTAAGAACAAGAGCTAGTGCCGTTAGGAGTTGCTTCAGTCTTCATTTGATGAGCGAATAAATGAGAGTGCGAAAATTAGTGGCCTTTCCGAGTTTTATTTAAATATATAAAAGTAGTTGAATATTGAATAATATATGTTGATTGTCTTCGAGAAAACGTTCACGAAAAATCAAAAAGTAATCAAAGGTAAATGGTTTAATTGTTTGATAGTCAATACTTAATTGCGATTTAATTACATGAGAATAAAAATGAATGAAAGTTTTCTTTATGTATAATTTAATTCAGCAAATATATTAAGGATATTTTTTATGATTTACTATTGAACATAAATTAATCAGAAACTTAATTTATTTTCTTTTTTATTTTTTATTTTTATTTTTCATTTTTTTTTAATTATTTTATTTTCTTTAAAAATTTAGATATAGATTAGAATATACAAAAAAAAATAACTTTTTATTAAAAATACTTTATATTAACATATAAATATGAAGTATTTTTGATAAAAGTTAGTCAATAATTATATGAATTATTACTATAATTATGTATGAAAATTAAGTTTGAAAATAGTAATTAAAGATTATATACTTTGAAATGAAAATATCAAATGATAATAATAATAATAATAATAAAAATCAAAATTCGAATTTTAAATAATGTGAATTAATAGAGAATATATATTTCAAAAAAAGACAAAATTTCCAAAAAAAATTTCATGCAGTGAAATTCTATATTTTTTAAACTCTTCAAACTCACAATCAGTTATTCAATCTTTAATTATTTGCTATTATTTAATTATTTATTTGCTATTATTTAATTATTAATTATTCAATCTTTAGTTATCAGTTTTTGGATCTTCATATTTATTTACGTCGAGTATCATATAATTTTGCTAGCAGTCGATCATATATCAACTATCAACCATATCGATTCTTTGAAAAAGTATCGATTTTTGAATATTTTTTATATAAGTACTTATATATTCCGATAGATTTACAGAAAATCACATATATAAAGTTTTAGATGGCGTTTGCTGTAAAATAGTATAAAATCTTAACAAGAAAATTAATTTATCATTCCACTTGAAATGATAAATTTCGATACGAGAAACAAAATCTAATCTTTAAGATAAGGAAAGAAATGAAATTGTATAAAAGAAAAGAATATAATTTGATCAATATCGAAAAATGTCTTTATTCAAAAATATTTATTATTTATTGTTTTAGTTGTTTAATCTAAATTGGCATTTGGCATTTTTTTAAATGTAAATCATTATTTAATTTTGTGTATCAATTTTCTTTTTTATTGATAAAAAAATAGAGACAGAGAAAACTAATTCTAGTGAATTTATTCAGTGTTATCAATTCTGTTTTTGTTGTACAGATATTGAATCGTGTTTGGCATTTCCTTTAATATATGTGTTGCAATTTGATCCGTTTTTCCATTTTTAAATAATTACGTTTACTATATATATTTTAATATTTCTTGAACTGTTAATATTCGAAAGTGTGATCATATTTTGATAAATCTTTAAATAATAATAGATTTGTAATAAAAGAGATGATAAAAATAATGGTAGTAAAAAGATTAAAATTAAATAAATATCCACTGAATTATTTTATAATGTTTAATTTATATTCAG
>NW_006263322.1:29809-38725 GCF_000469605.1 Apis dorsata | reverse complement strand
TTTTTTTTTTTTTAGTATTATTCATCTCGAATTTTATTTTAAATTTCCCGCTGGAGTTTCTTTTTTTTAGATTTATTTTATTCAAATACATTTTATTATTATTTAATATCAAGAAAAATTTCAATGATCTTTTCTATTTATATAATTGTAAGTAAAATAAGTAAAATAATTGAAGTAAAAATGTATTTCTAGGTCAAATTTAACTTTTAATTGAATTATCGATAGCGCATGAGCTCTGAATGGCGGCAAAGGCATCAAAACATACTTCTGGGGGCGCTGGATATTGTGTAGCGTCATCCTCAACGAAAACGCAGCTACAACGTGGAAGTGGTCTTCTTTGTTTTACCTGCAGTTTATGCTTTATTTTAAGTTTAATCTGCACATGCTTGACCACGTTGTTGGTTCTTTTCGATCAAAAAGTTGAAGCTGCCAGCTATCAATATTGTAAGTTTATTTTTTAACATACTGTCAATTTTTACTGATAATAGTGATCCTCGTGATAGCAGGTGGCGGGAAATTCAAAATTTTTTTTAGTATTAAATTACAAATTAATATTGAATAAATTGTAGAATTTATTTATTAATTATACATATTATTACATTGTACATATTATTCACTATCTTCTTTGAAATTTAGCAAATTAATTTTTAATTTTTTTTTTTAACTGATAATGTATTTATATTTTTATTACAATTTTCAATTTTATTATATTAATTACTGCCATCGTGTTTTAGATCTTCCAAAATAATTATATTTTCATCGTGAGAATAAAAATTTATATGAATTAAATTTTATAAATTTATATTGATATAAATACAATATTATTTAAATATTATAATATTTTTTTCTGTAAGATATCTTAGCTATGTAATTATAAATACTTCCAATAAATTAATAAATCATTTAATATATTCATAATAATGAATATAATAAATTATCTGTAAATATCAAACTATCAACATTAAAATCAATCATCGAATAAATTACATAATTTTATCACATTATAGCCTCAATAAAACATATAAATGGCGCTGGGCTTAAAGTGCTTATTTATATTTCGCAATAAAACATTTCTACCGATTAATTTTTATCGGAAGATTATATTCCAACGATATTCCACTGGTATTGGCTTTTTACCATTGTCATGTAGATATTTTTTTCAAAATTGATAAAATCGACATTAATATCATCATTTATTTTCAGCACTTACAGCGATGAATACAGGGATGATTTCCGATTTATCCTTTCGGTTACCAAAGGAAGTGAAACCTCTCCATTATGATGTGTATTTACATCCAGATTTCGATAAGGGAACGTTTCAAGGTAAAGTCATAATCCTGATCGATGTGTTCGATAGAAGAAGTTATATAGCGCTTCATCAAAAGGATCTGAACATTACAAGGACTATACTCAAGACTTATGACCGCGAGGAAAACTTTGAATTCGAATTGTTGGATATTATACAAATACCAAAGCATGAAATGTTTGTAATATCAACAAAGAATGAACTTCATATAGGACTGTACAATTTAAGCTTCGAATTCAATGGCGCCTTACAACCGGATAAGATTGTTGGTTTTTATTCCAGTAAATATAAAGATACGAAAAACAAAATCAGGTGAATACATTTTAATTTGAACAAACATTTTTTTTTTAAATTTTATTTAAATATTATTTAATTTGTTTATACCGAATCATTATAAAAATAAAATCATTTTTCAAATTATACAATTATCTATAATTGTATAATTTGAAATATTATATATATTATATATTGTATATATTAATACTATTGTATGATGATTTATTCTAAATCTATTTATATGGTTTTTTAACTTTTATGGATTTTATTTACAGATATATTGCAACATCGAAATTTGAACCTACGTATGCGCGAAGAGCATTTCCTTGTTTCGATGAGCCAGCTTTTAAAGCGGAATTTACAGTAAGATTGGTTCATCCCTCTGGAGATTATTATAGTGCCTTATCCAATATGAATGCTGAGGTATAAAGAAATTTAAAATATTTATATTATGAAAATAAAAATAATATATAATTATATATTAATTATTTTTTAGTGTACACAAATAAATCAACCATTGCCAGGATTGACAACGGTAACATTTGCAAAAAGCGTACCAATGTCGACATATTTATCTTGCTTCATAGTCAGTGATTTTGTTGCTCTTACCAAAATGGCGAAAGGTCAAAATGGTCGCCAATTTCCGGTCAGTGTATATACCACAAAAGCCCAAGAAGAAAAAGGCGCGTTTGCTCTCGATATAGGCGTGAAAATTATCGAATATTATATTAATTTATTTAGAATTGATTATCCTTTGCCAAAACTTGGTAAGTTATTAACAATAATTCATCGAAATAAGTATATTTAAAAAGTTTTAAATTTAAATGAATTTTAATGAACTAATGTATTTTACTATTAAATTTGAAAATGATATAAAATTCAAATTTTATTTATTTATTATTATTATTTTAAATTTAATTCAGTCAGTTTTGAATAGAAATTTGAATAGCAAGTAGAGATTTTTAAATTTAATTTTTCAGATATGGCTGCTATTCCTGATTTTGTATCTGGTGCCATGGAGAATTGGGGATTAGTTACATATAGAGAAGCGAGATTATTATATGATAACAAAACAAATTCTACTTTAAAAGCTTACGATATTGTCAATGTAATCAGTCATGAATTTGCACATATGTGGTTTGGAAATTTAGGTGAATAAAATTATTTTCCATCAGTAGTGAAATGAAAATTAAAAACATATTCTTATTCTTTTCTTTTAAACATTTCTTATTTTATTTTCTTTTTTTCAGTTACTATGTCTTGGTGGAATGATTTGTGGCTAAATGAAGGTTTTGCTTCTTTCATGTCGTATGTGAGCGCGGATGCTATTTTTCCTGATTGGGGAATGGTTAATTAATTATTTCTTTTAACTTTAATTATATTATTTCTTTTAAATTTAATTATATTTTGTCGAAATTTAAAATGATTCTATCATTTAATTTAATGTATTTAAAGAAAAATTTTTCTTTCAGATGGATCTGTTCCTAGTCGAACAAATGCATTCTGTCTTCGTAACTGATGCAAAATTGAGTTCTCATCCTATTGTACAAACAGTGAATAATCCTGATGAAATTACTGCGATATTTGATGAAATATCTTACAAAAAAGTAATTTTAGTATTTTTCATCTTATTCTTTGAAAAATAATATAAATAGATTATTTTATTTTACATTTTAATTTATTTTTAAGGGATCTTCGATCATTCGAATGATGGAAAATTTCATAAAACCAGAAGTCTTTTATGGTGCTATTTCTACTTATTTAAATAAATTTATATATGCTAACGCAGAAACTGCAGATCTTTTTAAGATTTTGGAAGAATCTTCACCGGATAACTTGAATGTAACGGCTATAATGAACACATGGACGAGACAAAAAGGATTTCCAATAGTAAATGTAAAAAAGTCTGACAATACATATGTATTGACTCAAAAGCGATTTTTGACCGATCCTGATGCTAAGTTTGATGCTTCAGAATCTGAATATGAGTAATATAATAAATTTAAAACAAAAATTTAATACTGTTTAATTAAAATTAATTTAAAATATATTTTAATTGTTCTGTATTTTTATTGAAGGTATAAGTGGACTATTCCAATTACGTATATCACAGACAAAATATCTAAACCTGTTCTTATTTGGTTTGATAAAGATTTCAAGGATTGTAAATATTTTTTCATATTTAACATGATTTTAAATATTTTTTGTTTTACAATAAATAATTATGATCATTATTTTATTTTTTTTCATTAAATTTTATCATTAAATAAATCAAATAATTATTATTAATTTACAGTGGTGATAAAATTCAAAGAACCAATTGACTGGATTAAATTTAATGTTAACGAAGTTGGATATTATCGTGTCAATTATGAATTAAACGAGTGGAATATCCTTAGCAATCTTCTTCGATGCCAACATGAAGTAAGTTTGAATTTATAATACAATATCAAAATACTGATTATCAAAATAATCGACTATAATTATCAGAATTATTAAAATAATCAATTGTTGATTTTCTTGTCGAAAATCTTGAGTATCAAAATTTCAATTATCGGAATATTGACTAATGATAGATTCATTTATTCGAACAATATTATTAAGCAAATAAGCAAAAAAAATATTTATAATAATATTGTTAAAATATTTATAATGATAATGAATTGTTATTATCTGTCATATACAAAGTTCTAGATAAATTATTTATATTATTATTTAGCAATTGTAAATTAGATATAGTGCTTATATCAAAATATCAGAAAACATATATTGCAAATAAAATATAAGCAAATTTTTATTTTTAAATAAATTGAAAAATAAATTAAATGATATAATATAATTACATTAGACGATAAGTATGGAATCTATAAATTAATTTGTTTGATAAAAAATAAAGATTAAAACTAAAAAACAAAGTTAGAAGTTTGATAAAAAAAGTAAATAAAAAAAGTTAAATAAAAAAATACATAAAATAATGAAAGCATCTTTAATAAATATTTAGACATGGTTATGTTTATATAGTTTTATTAAAAAAAAAATGAAGAGGTTTTGTTTGGATCAAAATATCAATGAAAACATATTGTATTAATATTATAAACAAAATATAAAATAATAAATTAATTGAAAAATAGTGATAATTGAAAATAGTGATTAAATTAATTGATAAGTATGAAATCTATAAATTAATTTGTTTGTGATAAAAACTAAAGGCTAAAATTAAAAGACAAAATTAAAAATTCATTAAGTAAAAAAATAATAAAAGCAATATTTAATAAATATTTAAATATAATTATACTTATGTGATTTTCATCAAAAAAATAAAAAGGCTTTATATCAATTTGAAATAAAACTTTGCAATTAAATGAAAAAGAATTTTCTGAACCAATTATTTGAAATAAAATTTAAAAATTTAATTGGAATTATTGTAAAATTTCAAAATCAGTTCAAAAAATTTATATCATATTATGATATTTGTGAAATTAATATTTTAAGTGAAAAATTTTCAGCAAATAAATTTGTTGTTGATGTATTTAAACAAGAATTTATTTATTACATTAAAAAAAATTATGTGTAAAATAAATGAGACTAAACTATTATTAGAAAACATATATTGGAAAACATTATTTAAAGAAAATTTTAGTGTGTAACAAGTTTTTATAATATCTAAATGGGAAGATAATTAAATAATTAAATAATTGCAATCATTGGTTTGCTTGTGTAAATAAATTTAATAATTATAAATTGATGATTTTATTGATTGATAAAAATAAAAAATTTTGTTGAAAAGATTTTAAAAATAGATCTTAAAAATCATCTTAGAAATGCAATTTATTAATTATATATATTTATGAAATATTTTACAAATATGTAATTATTATTCAGAAATAATTAAAATGTTATTATATAATAATACATTATACTATTATATCTTAAATGATGCAGATAAATTTACTAAAATAATATTTTTATTACTTAATTTATTGTATTATTGGAAGAAAAATATTATTTTAATAAATTCATTTATTTCGTTTAATATATTACTAATAATATGTTTTTAAACATATATACAAAATTTGATATGAAAGATTTTTATTATTTAATGATAAAGAAAGATATGAATACTATTTTGGAAAAGGCAATTATTATTTAATATAAAAATATATACAATTTAATAAAAATGACTGAAATGTTATATAATATAACATTAATATATATACAATAATATAATATATCATGTTATAAAAATGATTAATGGATAAGTAATAATAAGTGATAATAAAGATAAGATAAGTAAAATAAGTGATATTTTAAGATTATGGAACAATAAAAATGAAGAAAATAATTTAAAAAATAAAAAAGAAAAAAAAGAATGAATACAAATTCAAATTATATTTCTATATATTTTTCAAATATCTATTATTCTAAAAATAATTTAATTTTTAATTTAATTTCTTATTTTTTGAAATAAGTAAAAAGTAAGCCTAATGATATAAATACATTAAAAATAATTTGTACATTTAATACTTACAAAAAAATAATAAAAATAAAAATCAAAGAGAATTTTTAAATTTTTAATTGAAGTTTCATATTTTCGTTTTATATAGTGTTATTAGTTACTACAAGAAAATTATTACGATTTTTTATAAAAAAAACTTACTTAATTATCGAAATACTATTGGATATTATCATGATATGTTTTTTTTTCTTCATTTATTTATATTTCATTTGATTCTAAAATGTTAATTTCAGAATGTTAATTTTAATTAAATATTCATATTTTAATTAAAATTTTTATTGAATTGTTAGACATTATCAGTATCGGATAGAGTGCATCTTTTGGAAGATGCATTTAGTCTAGCAAGTGCTGGAGAACTCGATTATGGAGTGACAATGAATATGACTGAGTATCTTCCTCGAGAAGAACATGCTATTCCATGGAATGTGGTTTCTTCAAAATTAAGAGCTATCGATATCTTGTTATCATCTACTAATTCCTCATTAAAGTTCAAGGTATAAATATAACATTTTATTTGTATATTATTTGAGATTTTTAAGAGAACAATGAATGTTAAGTAAATTTCTTCTATTTTTTTCTTTTTTTTTAGAAATATGTAAGAGATTTAGTAGACAGAGTTTACCATGAAGTAGGATGGACTGTAAGCAATGCTGATAGTCGTATTTTTCAGTATGTAATAATTTTTTTATTTCAAAATGAGTAATTCATATCTTTTTATATTTTCATATTAATCATTTATTTTCATTTGTATTTCATTCTGGTTTACATAGAAAACTTCGAACAACAATTTTACGATTGGCTTGTTCTGTGGAACATAACGAATGCATTAAAGAAGCGGGAAAATTATTTAAAAACTGGATATCAGATTCCAAAGACATTCGGCCACATCCTGATATTCGTGATCTTATCTATTATTATGGTAAATTTCTTTTTTTATAGTCATGCTAATTTTTTTTTAATTTTAATATCTATGTTTGCATTTTATAAAAAAAAAATATTATATTAATAAAAAATGAATTATATATTTTATAATTATTATTTCAGGAATACAACATGATGGTAATAGAGATACATGGGATATTATGTTCCAAAGATTTGTAACTGAAACTGATTCAGCAGAGAAATTGAATTTAATGCGTGGATTAGCTGGAATACAATCTAGTTGGATTTTGAACAAGTAAGTTGCTAAATTTATTCAAAAATATCTAAATAATGAGAGACAAAATGATGTACATTATATTAAGAAAATTTAGTTAAGCCAAAATTTTAAATGAAAATTCATATGTATACTCCAATGAATTATATGTGAATTAATTTAATATATTTTTTAGAATTTAAGGGAATAAAATAACCTTCAAAGTTTCAATATTTTTTTGAATATAAATTTTATCTAAGATATTTTTTAAAACAGATAAAAACAGCTTAAAATATATGAATATTTTATAATTTAATAATTAATTTTGTTGTAAATTTGCATTATTATAAAGTTATATGTATTTAAAATATTAAGAAAAGCAGTGAAATCATAAAATGATATTTTGCTAAGAAAATTGTTTATTTAAAAAGTTTATACTTAAAAAGTTTCATAATATTTTGATAACATAAAAATTTTAATTTTACATAAAGTATGAAAACTTTTATTTTCTTTTATTTTATTTTATTTAATCATCTCTTATAATCTCTCTTATAATATCATATATTATCTGAATTCTTAAACAATTTTTGATACAAAGTAATATTTTAATATTTTATATTAATATTAAAAATTATTTTTAACAAAAAGGAAAAAAATCTGTACTTTTTAAATTTACTTTTTTAAAATTTTTAAAATTACTTCAAATATTTATAGAAATATATAAAAATTTATTATATTATATTATTTATACTAATTTTTGTCTTTTTTTTACAGATTTATTACAACAGCTACAGATGAAAATTATGTCCGTGCTCAAGACTTCTTTAGTTGTTTAATAGCCATTTCAGATAATCCAATTGGAACACCATTAGTTTGGGATTGGGTACGCTCCAATTGGGAATTCTTAGTGAATAGATATACTCTAAATGATCGTTATCTTGGTTCACTTATTCCATCTATTACAAAGACTTTTGCTACGGAAATAAAATTAAATGAAATGGAAAACTTTTTTACTAAGTATCCCGATGCTGGTGCTGGAGCTATGAATCGTGCTAAAGCATTAGAAACAGTATTGAATAATATAAAATGGTTAGCTAAGAATAGTGGGAAATTAGAAAGTTGGTTAAATTCTCATGTACAAAATAATTAAACAGATAAAGATATTATTTATTATTATTACATTTGACATAAAAAGTTTTTTAAATTCTAATCTTAATCAATAGAATTTTCAGAAAAAATAAGATGTAAAAGAATATTATAAAAGTATAAAAGAAATTAACAACATATGTATTTTTTATTTTTCTATCTTGATTAATAAATAAATGTAATTATACAAAGAAAATTAATATGATTATTTTTAAGAAAATTCATGTGGATTATAATATTTTATAATTCGAATATTAGGATCTTAAAATTAAAAATTTTTGTTAATGATTTATGGGAAATGATAAGATATAAACATCATTGTAATGAAAATAACGCAAAATACATTTAATAAAATTTTTGATTAGCAATCACATTTATTAAATATTTATTAAATTAGAGAGTATTTAAAGATTTGGATGAGATAGCATGGTGGCCCATCTTTTAAATCAATGCGATATAATGATGAGTCATGAAATTTCTAAAGGACTTAAGGACGCGATGTTTGCGCGGTAAAGATGTATGATGGATACCTAGAGA
>NW_006263322.1:19266-29529 GCF_000469605.1 Apis dorsata | reverse complement strand
TATATTATTATTATATATATTATTATATATATTATTATATATATTATATATTATATATTATTATTATATATTATATATATATATTATAGTTTCAACAAATCATTGAAACAAATAAGGCAGAGTTGATTTCTTAATGATCTTCTGTGAGATATCTTTATTATAATGAACAAACTTAGGCAGAGAATATATAATTTTTTACAGAGGCTACATTGAATGATAAGTGATTTTTTACCATTAAAAAAGATATAGTATAGGACTGAATTGTTCATAAAATATACTTACTATCAAGGAAGTAAAATTTGAAATCCCGGAAAGTTGTATCAAGCGATTGTCACAATATTTGTTTGAAACATAAATTAAAATCTAAATCGATATGATAAAAGACTAATTTTTTCAAAGAATGAAAGTTAACCGAAAAAGTTTTTTTACACAAAATTATTTGAAAAAGTAATAATCTGTTATTTGACATTTCTCGCTAATGATTTCTCAAACTTAATGCGTTTGTTAATATAAATTCGGGACGGCAGGAAGAATAATGACCACGATAATCAATCCTTGATAAAGCAAGTAAGATAGAAATTATTTTGATAATGTCCTTGAAGATAGATTGCTTTTCAATTGTTTTTCTTGGAGTTATTATTGGATGTTTTCTTCCGTAATAATATTTGAGTATGCAATTTTCAAAGAGTAGAAAGATCCACAGAAGAAAGATGCATTTGTATGTATATTTTCATAATAGATCATTTTTATAACTTGACATATACAAGTTGTGCATCTTACAAAAATCACGTGTTACGACAACATGTTGGTTGGCCAACCAGAAGGAAATAAAATCACTCGATTGACCGAGTTAGAAATAGTTTGTATTGTTGCTTCCAATTCAGAGTTTCGATTGATAGTGATCTCTCATAAGACAGACTTCTTCAAAGAAATTCTATGTTTCTTAGTCATTTTCGGTAAACAGGATTATCTTCAGAAATATTATAAGTGTGGATCGGACAACGATCAGGGTGAGCGATTCAATCAATAAAATATTTTGATCTTATCGTGCGACTTTCGAGATTTATTTAGATAGCTTGATACTGAAAGTGTGAATGATGCTCATTTTCTGTCGAATTTCAAATATGCGCTATTTTTATGGATAGTATGTTTGCATATAGTCTTAAATAAATAGTCTTCAAATTGGCAAAGTAAGACAGCATTTATAGCACCGATTTGGATTATGATTAGGATTATATTATAAGAAAATAGATAGAAACTTACACAGAAACTCTCCCATTCCATTCCAAGACGGCATCAATCTCTTCTTTGCAATTTTTCAGTTGGTGGCACAGTTATACAAACAGAAATTAGCAAAATTTTAACAATTTAACTTAAAATTACTTTAATTTCTTCAGAGTTTCTTCAATAATTTATTATTCAAAATATCGAATAATTGAAATGATAATGAATAGAGTGAATCAATTATAATATAACTACAAAATAATATATATGTAAATATTATTCAAACATTTTAAATTAGGTTATTACTTAAAATAATTTTATTTTAAATCTTAATATCTATTTAATATCTACTTGTAAAAATATTCAGACACTAACATATGCTTAAATTCAATGACCTATATCTTTGTTATTTATAGAAGAAATAAATTTAAACTTGTTTCTTTCGATAGAGTATTTATACTTTATAAGAGATATATTTTATATTATATAGAGTATTTATACTTTATAAATATGAGTGACTTATTTAATTAACTTGATATAATAAAATAAAATATTAAAATTTAATGAAATAACTATTTTTCATTGCAAAAATATTCGGACAGAAATTTATGATAAAAGAATTAAAATAGCAATTTTTTATAAAAATTAAATATTGATTTTAGTATCTTCTTGATTCTATAACACATTTTGACTTGTTTAAGATATTAAAAATTATTTTTGTTAATTTATTTTATAGTTTATTTCTATTTTAAATTATTTTGAAATTTGTTTTTTTTGTATATATTGTTTTTTGTCCAATTTTTTTTATGATCCAATTATTTACATTATTATGATACATGAAAATACAACTACATAATATTTATTAATTTAATTTGATAACTTAATTTCTTTATTTTTTCAAAGCTCATTTATATGAGAAATTTTCATATCTGCGAGAGATACATGAAATCATAATTAAACTAAATTTTTATATGTGTTTTTCGAATTATGATTTCTTTTTCAAATATATTATTATTTTTTGTTAAAGATCATATTATATTATATATATGTATAATACGAATAAAGTTTTTTTATATCATTTGCCATTATGTCAATTGAGGATAATTTGAAATTGAATGAATAGAAAAAAAATTTAAAAGTTTAAGCAATTCTTTTTATTTATAAGGAGAATTCAGAACTTTATTTTAAGGATTTAATAAGAGAATAAAAGTAGATTCTAGAAATATATATTCTGGAATTCTGCATATTCTACTAATAGTTGATATTTTGAATCTACATTATGCATTCGAATGTATAATATGTAGATTTTTTAATATTGCTTTATATCATTATATTTTGATGCTTTTTTTCGGCGATTTTTATTACGTGATTCATTTGCAAATATAATAGATTATAGTATTATAATAATAGATATATAATAGATTATAATAGATTTAATTAATGAAAATATATCTAGTGATGTAATTTCAAATTGATTAATCTTAAGTCAACAATTTCTACAATATAATTAGAATATTGTATAAATATTTATTTATTTTATAAATCATATAATAACTTATAATATATATATAATATATGTATATCTAATATTTTTTAAATAATCAAAAATGATATCAATTTTATTCAATTTTCATAAGACATTAGTCTTGTCATTTTTCTATAAAAAAATTTTTTACATATGGAAAAATTAATTAATTATAAATCTCTTGTGTAAAAATCATTTAAAATTTATTATTGATATACAATTAACAAAATAATTTTCTTCTTATTTTAGTAATTTTAATTTATTTATAAAAAACAAACAAAATTTATTTATATGTGTTTTATTAACTTAATTATAGAGGTATTTAAAGTGTTTCATAATAAAATATTTTTCCGATTAAATAATTAATTTAAAAAATATGTATTTTTAATAAAAGAATATGTTAGAATATTTTAATAAAAGAAAATTTTTATAATTCTAGTTAATAAATAATAGTTTATTTATTTTATAAAATCAAAATATTCTTTTTAATAATACTAATATCTTATATCTTTATTAATAAATATTAATACTAATATTTTAATATCTTTTTTAATAAAATTAAATAAAAATAAATTTTAAATTTTAAAAATAAGTTTCATTTCTGTATTAAATCAAAATAGCTATTATGAATCTTTTCACATATGAATTTGCTAATATAAAAATTGTAAAAAATTTCGAAATATAGAATATATAATAATTCACTTTCAAAGAGTTTCGAGATTTCGAGATTTCGAAAGATTTATCTCTAAAATAAATAGTATATTTATTTTAACTTATTCTATATTTCCATAACCCTAGATATCTAATGTCTAATGATAGTCATACATATAATTGAAATTATATGCTATTATATATATTATGGTTTCAAAATTTAATCTTAATTATGGCTTTAAATCTAAAATGTTGCGATCTTTTTTTTTTTTTTATTCAGATTAGACATGTAAGATATTTCATCAATGTAGTTTTGAATTCATAAATAGAACATACGATATTGTATTTCCATATTCGTAGTGAACACTGGTCCAAATTCATCAGGTTAAATCACACTAATGGTGCGAATGAAATTGGTAAGTCATTATTTATGTATCAAGAAATGATATTTTTTGACAATTAGTTCGATAAACAGAGAATAAATGATTTTAAAAAATTGATTTTTTATTGGAGAAAAGGCGAAGAATTTTTCATTATATACGTCTGAATTACAAATTTGTCGAAAAAAAAGAGTGAGAAAGATTTCTGCGAAAGACAATTAAGTGATAATTATCAAATATTAATAATTTTTTTATAATTATTTAGATACTTAATAAATAATATATAAATAATATAATAATATAATAAATAATATAATAAATAATTTCAAGAAAATATTTGTTTTGTTTTTAAATCTCTTTTATTCATGTATTTTTGTTCAAGTCTTATTATTTATAAACTTTTCACACAATTTATATTTATTCCATATTAACTATGTATTTGAATAGTTATCCAATAAATTTATTTTACGTGGTTTATTTATTTATTTATTTTTTTTTGATATTGATATCGTGCATATTTCATTGGAGTTTCGCTGATCCTTTTTCAATACCTTTCATTATTTTTGTTATTTTTATGTTTTTTTTACTGGTAAAGCATTTAAGATTTTTTTTATGTCCTTGTTTTTTATATTTCATAGTATGTTTCATAGTATGTTTGAATATAATTTTGAGTTTCTGAGCTATTTTGATTTTTGTTAACTTTTTTATGGCAGTTGTACTTCAAAAGATTATTCTATATATCTATAATGGTTTAATTTTTAGCTTTGATTTCTATTAAGTAACCAATATAATAATTTTGTAGCTATTGCTTTTTTTTTATATGTTTCGTATGAGAACCCTATGTTAGTTTTTTATCTGATACGATTCCTAAGTATTTTATCTTATTTTCTTAGGTTATAATTATTTGGTCCATATGTATCAATTTTTATTCTTGTTTATACTTTTTTATGGTAATTGTCATTTTCTTTTTATCATTTATAAATATAATTAATCTAGTTTATCCGATAGTTTATGTGCTGAAGTAGAATTTTCATCAATATTGTAGATTACAATTGCAAATATTAGCATTGAATTTTTTAGTTTTTGATGGATTTGATTTTATACATAGAAAAAACTATCAATTTTAATTTAATTAAACACTTTTTTGTATTTTTGTTTTGCATTCTTTTATGCTTAAGATTATTGTCTTTTATGTAAAAGAATCTATTAATTTATTGTGTAATAAATTCATCAACTGTTATGAATCCATTTTGAAATCGCTAATGATTTCAAGATGGGCGATATTTTAAGAATAGAATTGATTTATGAAGCAGTCAAAATAACTTAAAATTCATTTTTCAATAGCTTGAGCATTTTCAACAGTTTAGGTTTTTAAGCAATTTATTATTCTCTCATATCGTTCTAAATTTTTAGTAACAGATACTACAGCAATAGTCATTTCATAAATCATATTTATGCGATCATCATAGAAGCACAAAAATCCTGATTCTATTGCATTGCAACACTTGAAAATTCTTCTCCAACTCATTGGTTGTTTTTCATTCTTCTTAATTACATCTCTTAGTTATATTTTCATTGAAAATTAATATTGCAGAAAGAATTAAGATTTTCAAAATCAGATGAGATCGATACCACAATTGCAATATTTTATTAATCGCTGTCAATCGAAAGTCAATCAGATTAGATTAATCATAATACATTCAAATAGTAATCAATTAAAAACATGGAATTTAGTCAGTCATCATTTAGTCGGAAATGTAATTAATGTTAATCAACATTAACTCATTAACGGCTTATAATACAAACAATTGTGTAATTTTGGAAGCATAGCATATTCTTCTAGATATTCGATTGAGACATTTCTTTTTGTGCAATATTTAAGTTACACTTTGTTGGATTTTAATGTCAAATGTTTTATTCTAATTTTCTTTTGAGATCTTCTACTAAATCATAAGATATTTTATTGTTAAAATATTTTTTCAATATCTAAGAAGATGCAATTATAGTTTTTCTTCTCTTATAAAATAATTTCTTTCTCCTTTTCAATAATTTGTGAACTTGCCTTATTATATTATGTTTTAATTTGAAATTAAACTAATGGGATAGAATAATTTTATGTCTTATTATAAGTTTTTTCTCATATAATTTTTTCTAAAATTTTTTAGAAAATTATATAATTATTATATATTAGAATATTAAAAGTAATAAAATTGGTTTATATATATTGGATAATTGGAACAATTAGATTATGTTCTGAAGCTTTTTTATATTGAGATTTTTAATTAATATCTTAATTTTTAATTTGTATTAAATTCTTTCGTATTGTTTATCTAAAAGAATAAGAAATAATAAATAAAGAATATATAATACTTTTACAAACTAAATTGTGTTCTTTTTTTTTTTAATGAATAATATATATTATAGAAGTTGATAAAAAGAAAAGTGTATAATTTTCTGAATAAGATAAATTAATAATATGAAAATATCATAACATATTAATTTAGAACATATTTGTGTTCAAAAAAAATTCAACATGATCATATACGTATCAATTCATTTACGTATAAATTTGCATTTCAATTCATATTTTTTTATTGATAATGAATTAAATGAATTGCATGCTATGTTTAATTTAATAATTCACTTATATTTCATCAAATATTTATAATATAGTTACATAAATTATTGATTTATATGATTATTGTGTTGTAAGTATATTAATGTATTATTAAAATAAATATTATATATTTATGTATGTATGCCAAATATATTTAAATCAAATAAAGTTTTAATAATTATGTGATAAATTACGTGAGCGTTTCCGATATATGTTATATCATATCTGTAATTTAAATTTCCTCATGTATAATATGGAGATTGTATGTTGCTGTCAGAATAATTTTATCAAATTTAGTTTTATATATTTATATTTAACTTTGAGTCATATATATTTTTATTATTAATCATTATGATTACAAATGAATGATGATATGACAAAAATTGTTAAAAAGAATACTGTTATATATATCTAAGAAAATGCAATTGCAGCTTTTCTTCTTCTCGTATGTTTTCAACAGTTTATGAACTTGGTTTATTATATTATGTTTTAATTTGAAATTAAACTAATAAGATGGAATAATTTTGTGTTTTATTATAAGTTTTATCTCGTACAATTTTTTCTAAAATTTTTTGGAATATTAGAAGTAATAAAATTGATTTGTATAAATTGAAGTTTTTGCTTTTTGGTTTATTTGAATAACAAAATGATTTCTGATTAAAATAAAGCGATAAAAAACAACGATTTAAATGTATTGGCGTAATATAGATTCAAAATATCAATTATTAACAGAATATCTGTTTCAGAATCTCGTTTACTTTGCTATTGAATCCGAAAACAAATTCTTCTTTCTCATCTATATAAAAAGAATTGCTTAAATTTTTAAATTTTTTCGTTACATTCAATAATTTTGAATCATCCTAATAATTGGTGTGATAAAGAGACTTTGTTCATATTACATAATATAATTTATTAACAATATATATTTAACAAAAAATATAATATATTTGAAAAAAGAATTGCAGTCTGAAAAAATCTATATAAAAATTTAATTAATTATTATTTAATTTAATATATCCATCGCAAATATAAAAATTTTACTTCTATACAAATTTCTCTAAAAGATGTAGCTAGAAAATTTAATTCTTTTACTACTGTGCTGTTCAGTTTGTTTGTTGTTTCAATTTACGATTATATAAGGAACATGCTTATAATTGACTTTTCTTATAACTTATAAAAAATTCATATTTGAAAAAATTAATTTTATGAAAAATAAATTACGTAAATTTTATAAAACTTCGAATATGTTGATTTCTTTTTGAATGATATAGTTTACTTGATTGTAGATTTAAGTATTTTTATGAAATGCTTCTTATGAGAAGATTTGAATAACAATGTTCAACTGATAGTTATTAATGAGATTTTTAATATCTATTTTGTGATAAAATAATATTATTAATCACAATTGTGAATAAAAATTACGTTATAAAGTTTTGAAAAGTTTGAGTATATTGACTTTGAAAATTTGATATCTTAGAGTTATTACGAATTAAATTTATGAGATATTGAAATTTCCAAAATATTTTTAATAGAAGTAGAAGACATTTCATTTAATATTTTTTCAATAATATATTTTCACAAATATTTTTACAAATATTTCACTATTCTGATAGTCAATTGTAATCTTCAAATTTTTATTAACTTATTTTATGAGTATAACTTATATTATATCCTTATTAAATTAATTATGTTAATTTTTTGATAATCTATTCTACATTATATTATATAAATTTAAATATAAAATTTTCTTTCTGCATTTTTCCTTTTTTGTTTTTGTTAAATTAAAATTCTAAAAACTAAAACTCAATTAGTTATAAACTTTATATTGTTAAATTTTACAAGAATAGAGATTTTTGTTTTAAATTATTCAAAATAGCATCAAACTTATATAGTATATTAATGACATTGTATATAGAGACACTCCAACAAGATTTTATTCAAGAAAAATTTTATCAAGAAAAATCGACGACTTCATCAAGGAAAAAGAGATTAAGCAGAAGAATAAATGGAAAAAGGAAAATTTAATAATTGAAGTTAAGAATAATATTATTTCAATAAGTTACTTCAATAATTTATTCGATAATTGTTCGAAATAACATCAAATAATCACAAATAAATGTAATATTAAACAGCTGAGGGTATATGAAGAGTGGATCAATTATAATAGATAAATGTTATTTAAGCTTAAGCTATTTATATTATTTAATAAGTAATTATCTTAATAATTATTTAAAATATTATTTAAAATTTTATTCGAAATTTTTAATTAATTACTTTTTCAATCGATTAATACTTACTTTTGGCAGAAAATATTAATCCAGAAATTATCGAGTTTCAAATCGAAATATAAATAGAATATCATTTTGATTAAAATTAATTCAATAAATTGTTATTAAAAAATAATTTTAATATCTTAGATTGTTCAAAATACATTATAAAATTAAGAAAATATCAAATACTTAAATTCCATAAAAAATTGCTATTTTAGTTATTTTAATTTATTTATTATTCTATTAATTTAATTTATTAGTTATTAATTTAGTTTAATTTAGTTATTTTATAAATTTTTAATATATTTGAATATTATTATGATAGAAAAAATAGTTTTGATTTCATTTAATTTTTAACATTATTTTACTATATCAGATTAATTAAATAATCATTTATATTTTTAACATACTATAGGAACGAAAGAACAAATTTGAAATTCATTTTCTATAATTAATAATAATAATATAATTAACAAAAATATAATAGATCATTGAATTTAAGCATATATTAGAGTTCAAATATTTTTATAAGTAGTTCAACGAGTTAGTATCTAACTGTATCTATAAATCAATATCTTATCAAAAAATAAATATATTTGTAAATATATATCATTTCTTCTTTGAACATATTCAAGATATAATTTAATATTTTTTCTATTAATACAAATATTTTTCACATATGAAGTATAAATAAAATTTTAAATAAGAATAAGAATAAAAAGAATTTTATAAATTAGTTATTGTAAATTTTTAGAATTGAAAATATGAACAATTCTCTTATTTAGATATGTTTATGTTTAAGTTTTATCCAAATAATTTTCAATATAATAATTGACACATCATAAAAAACTAATCATTTATAATAATAGAATTTAAATATTAATAATATCAAATCTGAATTATTTAAAAGAAAATAATAAAAATATTAAATTTATTTCTAAATTAATTATTCCAATATTTTGAACATATTTTATGGATATAATATTTTTTTCATTTAATAGAAAGCAAAATTTATCTTATTTCTTATTCCATTTATTTATAGACATTTTTTTATACTTTTTAATAAAATTAACAGAGATATTAACACAGATATAACACAGACTAAATTGAAATTATAAATTTGATATATATGTCAAAATTTGAGATATTATTTTGAATTATAAAATAAGTATTAAATTTTATTTAAAATATATAAATGTGTATTAAAAGAATAAGTCAAAAATAATTAAGACATATTAATCGAATACATTATACTATATAATAATAATATAAATATATATAAAAATTTTATTTATATAATTTTCATTACTGGAAAAATTACTGGAAAAGAACATTTGCAGATTGCAAGTTATTTTTTAGAATATTTAATTTATAATAGATCATAACTTATCTAACTTATTAATAGTTTTTATATTTTTATATTTAATTATTATGGACAAAAAATATTTATGGTATAGTAGCAGCTTTTTATAAAATTGTTTATAATATAACTGAATACAATTGAACTATTAACATTGTATTACCATTTCAACTTAACTTTATTAATCTAGTTTTTTTTTACATACCATGATTTGACATATTTCAAGTGATTAAGAA
>NW_006263322.1:17618-19059 GCF_000469605.1 Apis dorsata | reverse complement strand
ATTTATTTCTCCGTTTTTTTTATATTTATATAAAAATGTAAAAATTAATTATTTTATAATAATAAAAATAAATTTATAATAATTTATAATAATAAAAATTAATTAATTTAGAGATTATATTTTCAATCAGAAAAATAACTTACATTACCATTTTTAAAACAATATGTGATCAATTATGATATGAATTATTATATATATGATATTAATTATATCTATTTATTAATTCATTAATAAAAAAAAAAATACTGACAACATGCTCAATTTATATTTGTTACAAGATATAAATGAAGTATGATAATTATTGTCATTTCTTATTCGTCATTGAAATTGTTAAAATTAAATAATGACTAAGAATTGCTACGACTAAGAAATGTAAAGTATCATGCATAGTAAATTTCTCAGTACTCATAAACTGAACGATATAGAAATAAAGAAATTACATTAATTGCATTTAATTTTCTCCAGAGAAGCTCATCTGCATAAAAGTAAAATTTTCTGCAGGAATATATGAAATATATATGAAATATATGCAATATAAATTAAATTTTTATATAAATGTTTTCAGATTGCAATTTCTTTTTTAAATATATTATTTTTTGTAAAATATGTTATTAATGAATTACGTTATATAATATAAAAAGATATATACGAACAAAACTTTTTATCAGGCCAATTTATTAGAATAATTTGACTACTGAATAATGAAAATTTTGATTTATGATTTTTCATTCAGAACTTTATTTTAAGAATTCTATGACAGAGTAAGATTCTAGAACAGAATCTAATTAATATTCAGAATTATACCAAATGCATTCTAATTTTATCGCTTTTTTCCGCTTTATTTAGATATACTTTTTAATAACTTTTGACATATGATTCATTTGAAGATGTAAGATTCAATCAATAAAAAAAATAAAAATTCACAATTTGAAATAGTAACTAATTTTGATAAGTTGACAACTTATTATTTCTATATTATATTCTATATTATAATTGGAATATTTTATATATATTTACATACTTTATAAAATCATAAATAACAATTATGTTTAAAATAATCGAAAATGTCTAATAATCATTCGATTCAATTCTTAAAAAAAATCTTTTTATATGTGAAGAAATTAATAGAAAGAATTTAAGATATAATAGATATATAATAGAAGAAATTAAAAGAATTTATTGCATAAAAATGATATAAATATTATTAATATAAATATAAATCTTCATCTTTTAAAATTTATATAAATAAATCTAATATAAATTTGAATAAAAAGATAATTTTAAGTAAGATGATTCTCATTTTTTAAAATGATCATTATAAATTTAATTGATATCCGAACAAAAAAAATATATATTCGCAAACATAAATATAATATAATATAATTTTATAATATTAAGGAATAAAATAAAAAAAAATAATCATAGGTTTCGAAAAAAAAAT
>NW_006263322.1:14766-17030 GCF_000469605.1 Apis dorsata | reverse complement strand
ATATATATATATTATAAAGGTATATATTATTTTACAAAAAATAATATAGTATATATTATATTATATAATATTAATATAATTTGATTTATCAAATGTTATTGCTTTCATAAATTTTAATTGAAAAATGTCTAATTGAACTATAACAAATACGAATGATAAATTATTTTTAGGAGGAGATCAAGTATAAGTTAAAATAAAAAAAATCAATGTATAGATATGAAACAATTGAATTTATTTTGAATACATTTCAAATAAAAACGATCATGTATTAAATATTAAATTAATATAAAATTTAAAAATTCAAAACATAAAAAATTGTTAATATTTGGGAGTTTTCACGAAAATATCTGACAGTTTTATATGGAGGCAGTCTATAAATATTGAGGCTAAAAATTTATAGCTATTTCATCATTAGTTATTCAATTCAATTTATTCGTTAATCATCATTACTACAATAAAGATAATTATTAATAATACCTAAGTAGACAGTATTCAATATAATTATTAATAACGTCTGTATATTCAATATGCAGTACTAAATATTTTTCATTAATATATCAAAATTAAAATTTTATAAACCTTTTTCCTTTCCTTTCTTTCTTTTCAATTATCGTGCTAATTTCCAATCATATGAATTTTATGAATTTTATCTAAAAAAAAATATATTACATATAAAAAAATAAAACAATGATTTCAGATGTTATAATAAGTTATGAAGATCTTTCAATTCTATTTAATTTTAATGAAATATACATTTTTCTTAATGTAAATTCTTTATGGTTCTGTATGGTTTCGCAATAATTATATATAAATATTATTATTAGATATCATCCCTTTCATAGCTGTGATTACAACAATAAAAAGTATACTATGATATTTTGAAAACAATTAATCAAAACGTGTTGTTTCTAGAGAGTAAAAGCTAAAAGAATAAAATTTTTATCGTTTTTTTACCCAATATATATATCCAATAATCTATAAAAATAATTTTTATTATTATTTTTATTATTTATTTTTTTATTATTATGAAATCTTTTGTTGAATAATTATATATACAGTCTAATCAAGAAAAAATTTTATGAAACTATTTGTGTAACATTAATGTTTCTAACTTCTTCTGGTGATCCAACATAAAAATTCGAATAAATATAAATATTAATCTACGTATATGCTAATCTTGACTATTTTTTTACTTAAATGGATTTTTAATGAGCTATACATTACATTATGTAAGAAGTAAAAATTGTTGTTATAATGGAAACAAATAATTATTTATTAGATTTATTTATAAATTTTCGATATTTCGAAAAATTTATTTTTAAAATAAATAGAACATATTTGTTTTAATTTATTCTATATTTTTTATAATTCTGATTGATAAAATCTAATGATAATCATATATGCAGCAATTATATCTTTCATTGCATACATGTATATTGAGTTAAACATTAAAGTTTAACCTTTACTTGATTATGACCTTAATAAATATACATATAAACATTATATATGACATAATTTCCGATGTCATGATCTTCTAGGATATTTTTCATATTTTTTTTTATCTCAGATCAGAGTGTGAGGAATTTTGTCAATGCAATTTTATAAATCGATAAATAGAAAATACGTTGCTATTTCTATTCGTAGTGAATGAGATTGGATCACAACGTAACAGGTAATACGAGTAAGTCGTTATTCATATATTGAGAAATTATATTTTCTAATATTTATTTAATTTTCAGAGAATTAATAATTTTTAAATAAACAGAGAAAAGAATTAATGATTTTTAAAAATTGATTTTTTTGACAATAGCGAGAAATATTTTTTTTCGATAAATATTGTTAATTTTTTATAATTATTAAAATAAAAATAATTAGTTAAATAAAAATAATTAAATTAATTAAATAAAAATAATTAGTTAAATAAATAACTTTGAAAAAAATTTTTTTATAAATCTTTTTTATTCATGTATTTTTATTCAAGTCTTGTTTTTAAATTTTTTATATGATTTATATTTTAATTTTTTCCACACATTATTCGAATAATTTAGATTCTGCATGTTTTTTTTTGGTATTGGCATCGTGCAATTTTTTAAAAGTGGATTTTTGTGCTGATTTTTTTCCAATACCTTTCGTTATTGATTTTTAATATTTCTTTTACTGAAATATTTCTGAGATATTTTCTATTTTGTTGTTTCTCACATATCATTATACATTGAATATCATTTTGTAATAGTAATTTTGATTGAGCTATTTTCTTAAATTAT
>NW_006263322.1:6407-14494 GCF_000469605.1 Apis dorsata | reverse complement strand
TATATATATATATATTCGAGCATATTTAATTATCGAATTATAAGTATTTTAAATTTAAATTAAATAAAGTGACACGGCAGAACAGCAAGAACATTCAAGAATTAGCAATTGAAAACCTATTGAAAAAATATTTTAATGTAATATACAATCATACATATTATGGAACTCGTTATTTAATAAAAACTTACCTTGAATAAATTTCAGTAAATTCCAGAATATTGACATTATACATCACTTTATTTAAATCCATAAATAAGTCATTGTACAAACATTTTATTTAAATCCAGCTGAATCATTGTATGACATTCAATTTTTTATCGAAATTCATAAAAGCAAATTCAAATACATCATAAAATTAGAAAAATTGAATCTTTTTTTATACATAAATTTATTTATCCTCATATGAATAAAAAATTCACTAATAATATTTGAATCAATTTGAATTCTAATTGAGATCAATGTATTAGTTGAAAAATTTTTGTTTCTATCTTATTTGAATTCAATGTTTTTTTTATATTTTTTATATGAGATCACTAAAAAGAAAAAAATAATAATTGATATTTAATATCTATATTTTCTATATTATCTATATTATTATAAATTAATATCACGTTTTATATTCATTAAAAGAATTACATAAACATTCGACTTTTTTATTTCACATTACTAGATATATATATAAGAGATAAATATATATAAATATTAGAAATATTTTTATTTACTATTTACATTTCTTTGAATGAAATTATTTCGATTATTATTTATTATTACATAAGTTAATTTTATATAAAGATTGTTTAATTAAAATTTTATTTTAAACATGTATTCAAGTATATTCTATATCTATTCTTTTACCAAACTCTGAACTCACAACATAATAATGTACTATTGAAATAGCATTGCTAATTACAAAAATAGCATTGAATGTTGATTGTAGGTATTAAAAAAAGAGAATAGATAGAAAAAAATGAGATAGTAATATCCAAAATTGAATCTTGTTTGTGTATTATAATACAAAAATACAAAAGCCTAGGTCTATTTTGTTCTGGTCTTTCATTCGTTTGCATAGCAAAAGTAAAAGTATAAAAAAGAAATTATATAAAAATTATATAATTATATAATTATATAAATTTGTAATATTCGAAGTCTAAATAAAACAATTTTAATATATATATATTTTTTATGAATATGTGATATTAATGTGAAATATTTATTTATATTATTAATATTTGTATTATTAATTGAAATTTCATTGCTTACTTTTACATAAAAAAAAAACCTATTAATTATCTGTAAATCTATAATAAATGCTTACCAAGTATTTTTTTAATTTTCTCTTGAAATCTTCTAATATAGATATGATATTTTATCACATATTTTTTGGATATTTGAGAAGACGTAGTATATTTCTATAATTAAACACATTTTATGAATTTGTATTTGCTATATTTGTTTAAATTTGCTTATTGTATTATATATTATATATTATTATATATGTATTGTATTATATAGTTATATTATATAGTTGTTGTATATTTCGCTCTGATCGAAATTAATTATTAAATCGAAATTATTGCAATGCAATAATTTTGTATTCTAGATTTCATTAAAAATATAATTTTTTTTTAAATTTTTGAAAGTATTGGAAACAATAAAATATGTATGTATTTGTCTATATGAACTTTTTGTTAGTTTATCATATTTTAACAATAAAATGATTTTTTTTCACATTTATATTGTTGTGAAATGTATTCCAATTTCATGATTGCATTAAATAATATTATATTATATTTGATTATTTCTGGTATTAAATTTTTTAAAATTTTTCCAATGATTAGATATTCTGAAGTCTTTTATATTGAAGTTTTTAATTACCACAATATTAATAAAAATTAAAATTAATTATAATTTTAATTTTTCTTTGTTTTTATTAATATTGTGGTTATTAAATTCTTTTAAAATTTTAGAATTCTTTTAGATTATTATTATTATTGTTGTGGTTATTAAATTCTTTTAGTTACAGTGTTGATATTGTGTGTTTGTTGCTGATATTATAAATTTGGAGATATTCTTTTATTTTCTATTTCTATCCATTCTATTTTAATTAATTCTATTTTAATTAATTTTTTTTATTTTCAATCATTTTTTATATAAAACTGTTATATTTAATCGCAAGTAAATTTTTGCTTTAAAATCTACTCCTATTATATATTTATTTCGTTTTGATAGTGTTTTGTTTCTCGGTAATATATATTTTCTGTGAAATATAACGTGTCATTAGAATTTATCTTTTTAGATATATTTAATATTAATGATCTGTATATTTCTTTTATTCCTTACATAAGAAAATATTTTATTCTATTTTGAATTAAGATTACTGTTCTTCCTCTTCTTTTTCTGATTTATTTAGTATTGTGTATATATCTAATGAATGTATGTATGTAAAATAAATAAATGATATTTTGTGTGCTTCAAGAAGTAAGTATACATTTCTCTCGTATTGATTAAGAAGTTGCTGCAGTTTGATATTCTTTCCATATAAATCTTTGTTATAATTCTATAACATTATTTTTAGCACTTGCATTGCATTATTTTATTTTTTTTATTTAATGAAATACGTGTTATAATCTTATTCATGAACATTATTGTTTGTTGTATTTATTATTTTATTAAGTTTGTTAATTTTTTTTACTATTTTTTATTCTATGCAAAATTATGCTATCATTATTTAAAGATACATTTTTGTCTCTTTTATTTTATATTTCTTTTTTGTTATATAGTGTATCTGTTATTTATTGAATTTGAAAAGGGAGAAATCGTTTATTATTTTCTGTCCTGTGGCCATTAACTGTATTGTTTCTTAATGAATGATTCCGTCACACACTTTTATATGAAGTTGGTAGAAAAAGTTTTTTTCTGAAATTCTATTTCGCAACTTTTATAATTAACTTTTATAATTACATATGCTTGTACATATTGTACTTATTTATTCTTTTTCCTTCTGGGCAATCATTTTACATATTTAAAAATTTTATTACGATATTATTTTTTAGTCCATCTATTTGGTACCTTGCATATTATGGAATATTTTTTGTTGAACATGAGGGTTTTATTTTAATAATCAATAATTTATTTATTTCATAGATTATTTTTTGTTTGTTATTAAATGTTTTGATTATTTCAATTGAAAACATTGGTATTGATCTTGTTTGTTTGTTTTTAATGTTATATGTGCCCATGTAATATTTTTTCAATGTTCTTGTTTGTAAGCACTTATTGCTTACGAGATTTGTAAACAGCTTATTCGGAGAAATTCCTCACAAAGATCTTTTTTTGTTATTATCACTCACAAATCTCTATTAAATCTAAACAAAGAATGATGTAATATAAGAAAACTATCATTTTTGAGAGTTTAATCGATTGTTATAATTGTATATTTTTCTCACACTTCAGCCTGGCTGAAGCGGAGTACGAGAGTCTCAAAAGTGATGTACTGCAAACACGGCTGACTCAATTATAATCATTCTAATTCGAGGAATTCTCCTCTAATTTAGGGATGTCGTAAGTCAGGCACTGATTGCGATGTTATTATCATGTTCCACCGAGAAATTGAGGTCTTCCCAAATGAACTAGGAAGAGATTTTTTAAGGGCACTGGTGAAAAGAGTATAATTGTGAACACATAGTAGTCTGACCGCCGGATACGACAAATAAATAGTTTTGTTCTCTCACATCGTGCTCTGACCGTCAAACATAACTATCGGCTGTGACATTGTGAGAGATCTAACTCTTTTTAGACTGCATGTGTAACCGCACTAATGCAGTCCAGTCATGTTTAAGAAATATATCGCGACATCTATCGAAAGGCATTCTACGAGCATCCAGTTATTAACTTACGTACAGATACACTATATACGATCATTATCATTACATTACTATCGTTGCGAAGAATCCTCAATCGAAGTCGAGTAATATAATTCTTTTACTTTTAGTGTATTTTGTTTGATAGATAATATGTTTGATAGATTGGAAATAGCTTGCATTTTTCTCTCTTAATATTATTACTTACTTATATATACTTTCATTTACTTCGATGTTTTCAGTTTGGATTTTTGTATGTGAATTTTTATTATTATGTGAATCATAATATATATATATGATTTTAAATTTTAAATAATATTCATTACTGGTTACATAATATTTGCTTTAACAAATATTGGTGATGGTTTTTCTTTTTCTCTCAACTTGTTTAGTATGCAGTATCTGTTTATTATATGTATTATTGGAATTACTTATTTTCATTGTTTTTCATATCATTATTTAATATATTTGTTAGAATTTTTTGTGTTTGATCTTACTACAGTTTTTGCTCTAATAAAATCTTCATTTTCTGATTAGTTTAATGCCATTATTATTGAATTATCTACATTTATTGATGTTTATAGTTGTCTTTTTCTATTTAGTAATTGATTGATTTATTTTTTTTTATAATTTTTTTTTCTGCTTTAGTAACATTATTTCTCTTCTGTTTTTTATAAGAATTAACAAATTACAAATATTGTATTTATTTATTTTTTGTGGATCATGTGTCATCCAAAAAAAAAAAATCATAAAGTAATAAAATAATTAAATTACTATATTTTTTAAAAATACAATTTTTATTTATAATATAAATAATATAATAAATTATTATTGTTTTATTACTTATTATTTTTTTGAAATAACAAAAAATGAAATGAATAACAATTAATTAATTAAAACAATTACAAAAATAAGTATACAGATTAACATGATTGATTAAATAATTATATTTCAAATACTCTTTTATTTCAAAATAGCTATATTTCAATAGCTTTTATTTCAAAGTTTATCAATAAAAAAACAATATTTTTTTATTTTTCGAAATTTTTTATTCATATTCTTTTAATATTAACATTTTTTCAAGAAACAAAAATTTCAAGTTTTCTTTTTTCATCATACTGTAATTATGCTCTTATTTGATGTCATTTAAACATCTAATAATTATTAGAAAGTGATCGAAGATTACTCAAAGAAGCAAAATTTTCTGGAATACTGAGAAAATTCATTTGTTCATCTCAATTTTGATTCGATTTTAAATTTCATTTGATTTCGTGAATGGAAATTTTGGTCACAAAATTTGTTTTGGAATATTTCAATTTTCAACTTCAATTTTTTATAAAAATCAACTTTAAAAAATTTGTAAATTTTTTATGATAACGATAATGATTTTAATTAAAGATAAAAATAGTTTATAAGATGCTAAGATAAGGAATTTCGTATTTTTAATCTATTTCGTAAAATATAAATATAAATATATAATAATATTATTAATAATATTATTAATCACAATTTAATAAAAATTAGAATACAAATTTTTTGAAAATCTTGAAAATATCGATTTTGAAATCTCGAGTTATATACTTTACTATACGAATTAGATTTTTGAGGTATTGAAATTTCTAAAATATTTTTAATAAACAATCATATATAATATTTTGGAAAATAATTTAATTTTTTTTTAGTATATATTTTTTTTTTTATAAATTTTTATATATATTTTTACAAATATTTTTCTATTTTTAATCAATTGCAATCTTGTGCTATTTATTTTATGAGTCTATAACTTATATCATATTTTTAATCATGCCAATCTTTTAATCCTTAATAATAATTTTATATAATTTATCCATTATATAATTTTATTATGTGAAATTTTATTTCTGCAATTCACAGCACAAGTTTTCCTTCCATTAAATTAAAATTATCAATTAGTGATAACATATTAAATTTTACAAGAATGAACATTTTTATTTTAGATTATTACACAATAGCGCTAAAGCTATACGGTATATCGATGACATTAAATAAGAAAGCATTTCAACAAAATGTTGATCAAGAAAAATCGACGACAGAAAGGGAGAATAAGCAGAAAGAATTAATCCAGGAATTATCGAATTCCGAGCCGAAATATAAATGGAATATCGTTTGGAAAAATGTGATTGTATTTATCTATTTTCATCTTGGAGGTATATATGGATTTTATCTCTGGATTAACGGAATCAAGACATATACAATTTTGTGGTGTAAGCATAAATATTTTAATTTATTCTATGTTAATTATTGAAATAAATAAAAAATTTACTTACTCATGAATTATGTTTAAAATATCTCAAATTCAATTCCTTTGGATCGTTTAAGGATTGTTTTATTTTATTTTTGCATTCCGCGAATCTGAGAGATTGCTAGATAATGGTTACTGTCTATCTCGCTGTATGTGTTTTATTATACATAAGTAATAATTATTTTTGTATAAAAATTAAAGATACAATCTCTATCCATCTTATCGATACCGACGTATCATAAAAAACTTATACTATTATTTTACAATATAAAGTTTATATAATCTACATCGCAAATATTCTCACCAAAAAAAATATGCAATATCTTTGAACACTTTGCAGATAATAATGCTCATACACAAAAATGTTAAAATCATTATCAACAATTGCTTGTAGAATCATATTATATTACTCAAAAATTAGCTAGAATCAAATAAAATCTAATAGAATCTAATAGAATGCAATAGAAGTTAAAATTAATATGATTAAAAAAATTATTATGAAAAAACAAAATCTACTAAATTTGTTAAATTTTTTGTTTCATATCCATTTTTATATCACATATTAACAAATATATCGTAATTTCACGTAAAATCACAAAATAGATTAAAATAAATCTGAACAAAAAAGAAAAAAAATTGTGATACATATGCACTATATATGCTCAAAATTTTTTAAATTTGTGAACTGGAAATTTTCCTTTGTTAAATTAAAAATAATAAATAAATTAGTAGAATTAAAATTTTAAATAAAATAAAATTTCATAAATCAATTGATGTGGTATTTTTAGCAATTTTCGTAGAATTTTTTGCCATCATGGGCATTACAGCTGGAGCCCACAGATTATGGTCGCATAGAAGTTACAAAGCGAAATGGCCCTTACGTTTCGTGTTGATGCTTCTTCAAACAACTTCTTATCAGGTAAATTCTTACTTTCTTTTTCTTCTTTTTTTTATAATTCATTGAAAATTAATATTATTTCTATAGTTCTATAGTTCTATAATTTTTTATAAATTTTATTATAGTATTTATAAAAAAAAGTATTAAAATTTGAAAATATATTATTATACTTGAATATTATAATATCAATCTATTTAATATTTATCAATCTATTTTTATCCTTTTATTTTTTTTAAACTTTTGTAAAAGAAAATATTGAAATTCAAAAATATATTATCATACTTAAAAGTTAATATGAATAATTCTTTTTTATTAATTTTATCTATCAAAATATTTATAAGAAAAAGTATTAAAATTCAAAAATGTTATTAACATTGAAACAATTTTAACGTTTTATATTCAGATTTTGTATTATCGTGTTTTTCTTTCAACGTGTTTTAAAAATTTCCTAAATAATATTGTATTATAAAAATTAAAATATTTCAAACTTCAATCTTGATCCGCAGAATCACATTTATGAATGGGTAAGGGATCATAGAGCTCATCACAAATTCACTGATACTGATGCGGATCCTCATAATTCTCGACGAGGATTTTTTTTCTCTCATATAGGCTGGTTAATGGTCCGAAAGCATCCGGATATATTTAAAAAAGGTGCTACTATTGATTTAAGTGATTTGGAAAAAGATCCCATTGTCGTTTGGCAAAAAAGGTGAAATATAATTTTATTTTTAATCTAACGTTTTAATTCTTTTCATTAATATTTATAACAATTTAATTTAATTTCAATAATATTTCATTCAATTCTATAATAAAATTATAGAATTTTATTATAGAAACTACATTTAAACTAATTTAATTATAAGTTATTTACAAAATTGATTAAAATTTTTCCGAAAAGAATTATATTAATTATATCTCGCAAATAAAAATATGTAAAAAAAAAAAAAAATAATAATAATAATTTTAATGAAAATAAATAATATAAAGTTTTATTTTATAATTTTACGAAATTTTATACATTATAAAAAAAAAATATAATCTTTAT
>NW_006263322.1:0-6339 GCF_000469605.1 Apis dorsata | reverse complement strand
TATTATTATTATTTTATATTATTACTATTATCTTATATTTTTCTAAAATCACAAATAACAAATTTTAAAATAATTTATTTTATAAATATATTATTCTACACACATTATTAAAATAATTATTAAAATAAAGTAAATAATAAATATAAATATAAATTTTGTTAAATTATTTTATAAATTAATTATGAATTAATTTATTTTGAAAAATTTTGATAATAATATAAAAATAAATTGCATTAAATAATGAAAAAAGAAAAACAACTTATCAAATATTGAAAATTATAAATTAATAAAAGTTACCGGCCACGGACAGTATATTATTTTTTTCTATCAGTAGTTGCGAAAAGAGAATATGTACTGCTTAAACTTTTGCATTACTGTTATCACTGCTTAATCATAGTCACATGATCACTTCTATCAAAATAAAGCAATATATCATGTCATGTATCTTTACATGAATAGCAATGGGAATATGATACACATTTTTCTCATATTGAAATTTGCAGAGTTTAAACGAAAATTGAACCACACTTAGTAATAGAAAGGAAAAATACTATATGTTCGGCAACTCTGTTTCTGTTACGTATCAATAATCTGTTTATATTACTTTTCTTTTTGATGTTTTTCAGATTCTATGTCGTGCTGATGCCCTTTTTGTGCTTTGTGATCCCTACATGGATACCCTACTATTTCTGGAATGAAAAATTTACATATTCCTGGTACAGCAATTTAGCAAGATACGTTTTTTCTTTGAACGTAACATGGATGGTAAACTCTGCTGCTCATATATGGGGCATGAAACCATACGACATGTAAGAAATTAATTTATTTGGATTTTAATAATTATATTACAATAATTATTTTTAGTGAAATTGATAATTATATGTATTACTTAATTGTTTCTAATTTGCTTTAAAATATTTATATATTATTTTATAATATATTTCACATCTAAAATGAAATTAAAACTTTTTCATTGTAATTATTTCTTTTTTAAATTACAAATATTACATTTTATATAAATATTAATATAATTAATATATAAAATAATAATTAATATATAAAATATATATAATAATAATAATTAATATATAAAATTGCAATATTTTCTTTATTGTTCTTGATTTTCTTTAGAAATTGAAATGATATATCAAATTATATTCTATTATATAATTTTTAATAATAAATATAAAATAATCGTATGATAGATAATTGAATTTTTAGACTTTATACTATTATTATATTATTTTTTTTATTATATATTCTTGTAGTTAATATTGAATCGTATTTAGAATATTATATATGTACACATGTATTTTTAATAAATAAACTTATTAATTTCGAAATTTTAAATATTGTCGACATAATAATAAACAATAAAAGTTAATTAATTGAATTTTATCCATCATAGTGATTTTAAAAAAAATCGATATTTACTTAAGATTTTAATAAAAATATCAACTTAACATAGAAATTTTTATTATTTTTATTATATACATACATACATATATTTAATATATATATATTAAATAATTAATAGTAATTTAAGTAATTTAAGTAATCAGTAGATTAGTGAAAGTATGATATTAATTGAATTGAAAATAATCCATTAAATATTCTCAAAGTTAGAATAGATATTTTCCTCTTGTCGTTTAGTAAATATTTAATCAATGATTATTTTGATTATTATTTCTTTTTATCTATTTTAATTTCAGTAATCAAAAAATATATTTCAATATGTATTGTACTTACGTACTATGCGAACTAAGAATAACCACTAATATTTTATTATTATTGTTATATCATTGATGATATATTTATATATTTGATGATTATGAAAATAATTAGTTAATAGAGAATGTCTGTATAGACAGAATACAATATTTTTTTATCGAAATTTATTTTTTTTACTAATATTTCAGAAATTAATTAATATATAAAATTAAAATTTAAGATTCATATTCTTCCATCCTTTCTTTCTCCTTCTATCAAATTTTATGTCAATCGAAAATATATGGTTTCCCAATGATTATCAGTTGAGTAAAAAAATAAATTTCTCGACTTTTACGTAAATTTACAGGAACATTTGTCCAGTAGAAAACAAAATTGTATCTATATTTGCATACGGTGAGGGATGGCATAATTATCACCATGTATTCCCGTGGGACTATAAAACTAGTGAATTTGGTACCTATAATATCAATTTTACCACTGCGTTCATCGATTTCTGCGCTCGATTGGGATTGGCATATGACTTGAAGACTGTTCCCGATGAAATAATTAGAAAACGAGCAGCTAGAACTGGAGACGGATCGAGGTGTCGACATTATTATTAATTACATTAATGTATTTTAGATTATAATAACTAAAGATTAGTCAATAATTAAAGACTTAGTTAATAGTTAATTTAACTATGAATAGTATTTATTAATTATTTTAATATAGCTTTTAAAATATATATGAACATAGAAATTTTTAAGATTCGAAGAAACTTTTTCATTTATTCAAAAGAAACAAGAAGAAATTAAAAAATTTTAAAACTGGAAACAATATAATTACCGGAATCGGAAGGATTGAAACAATTATAAAAAATAAACATTTTATATATCTTAATTTAAAAAAAATAAAAAAAAACTTCATTTATATAAATTGATTAAATGAATTGTTTCTTTTGTCAATATTTGTAAAATAAATTTTATCATTAATTATGGAATTTTCAAATCTAAAATTTCAATTTGTAGATATGATAAGAAGGAAGCTGTTCATTACTACAATCTCGAAGATATGAAATGGGGTTGGGGCGATATAGATATGAAGCCTGAGGAAATCCAGGAAGTCAGTGTTTACCATAAGAATGATTAATCAATCGCTTTATTGATATCATTAGATAGTATAAATGAATGATCGGTCTTTTCGCAGATGAGGATAATTGTTAATTGAGAAGATTGATAATTAATTTTTTACAATGTTTTAATGTATTATAACATATTATTATTATTATAAATATTATTAGTAGTTTGTCATTATATCTATAAAAGTTGGTTCTTTGATTGATATAGTCTGATCAGTAGTTGTTGATAAACTGATTTTTAATTTTAATTGAATTTTTCGTAATGTTGATCATTTAAATAAAAATTAAAAATTCAACAAACTTAGCAAAATGAATATAAATTTGATTCGAATGACACACGGTAAAATGATTTTTGATTTTCATTGGATTTTCATTCTTCGTAAAAGAAATATTAATAAAAAAAAAAAAAAGAAAAAATCAAAAAACAGAAAAAATATAAGAAAATAGAAAATAGAAAATTAAATTCATAACTTTTCGATACTTTTTCATCTTGGATTAATATATTATATTAATTTTTCATCTTTGGATTAATATATTATATAAAATATATTATAATATATTATTTATATTAATATATTTTAATATATAATAATCAAATACATTTTAATATATTATATAAAATAATATATAATATATATTATATAAAAATCTAGTGTATGATAGTTTAAAGAATAATTGATTAATTTCACTAATTTTATATTGTAGATGAGTGAAATATAATGATGATAATATATTTTTTTTTATATTTATTCTAGCCAAAATTATTAGAAAAATTGTATAATGATTGATAATTTATAGATATAAACTATTAAATACTGAACCGCGTATTCATCAATGAAAAATAAATATTCGAAATAATTGTCGAACAAAATCTGAATATTTATGAAAGAGAAAGGAGCAAGTAATAGAAATGAAACTTTTAAATGAAGATAAAAGAAATCATATATATATGTTTTATTGATATAATATTATTAAAATTAAAAATTTATCAAACAGTAGATATAATAAAACATTTATTATTTTTCCTATTTTCATTTTAAATTTCACTACTGTTATTACTTTTTTCCAATTTTTAATGTTAAAAATTATATAATAAAGAATTATATAATAAATGTCATTTTCAAAATGAAACTAATATATTTGTAATACATATTTTTAATGATGATTGAATAATAAATATTTATACTGAATTGTTTTTTTGTTATCGTAATATAAATTCTTTGATTACTGCTTTTAGTTTTTTATTAATAGTTTATTTTATTGATTGATTTGAAAATTGCATATTGCATTTTTAAAAAAATAAATTTGTTTGTTTCAAGAAACAAACGAAAACATGGAAATATAATATTCTTAAAAAAATCAAAATTTCATAGGTTTTAAATTTCTTTTAAAAGTTTAAATTAGGAAATTTTATTTTTAAAATAATAACAAAAAGATCTTCTTTTTAATTTGAATAATTATTAAATATTAATAAATAATTAATAAATAAAAAAAATTGTTAAATAACAAAATAATATTATAATTCTAAAATAATTTTTTTCATATGCAAAAAATGTGCAAAAAATTATTTATTGAACTTTTTTATTTAAAAAGTCTTTTTAAGAAACAAATATTATATTATTTAGATTATTTATATGTTTAATATTATTATCTAAGAAACATTTTTCAATAAACGATTAAGAGAATGTAAAAATATAAAGCTAATTTGAAAAAAACACTTAAAAATATAATGAAAAAATTTCTAAATCTGGCGTGCATCACGAGCATTATTTTTAGTATCCAATTAATAAAGAAAAATTTATTACTATCTAAAAAATGTTTAAGATTTAAGATTAGATTTTAATTCTATTGCAATATAAAACATTTATTATATGAATTAGTTCGAGTTGCAAATTAATACAATTAGCAATAAGCCTCTATAAAATAAAACGTCAATTTAGATAAAAAAAGAAGGCGCATATTGAAAATTATGTATTTATTCTTAAAGATAGATGTTTGTTACTCAGAAATCTGATATAATTTGATTTTAGATCATGAACATGATTTTAGAATTGTGACTTTGCTTGGAGATAGATATTCGGACGTTTATTATTAATTTAAAAGGGAGATTGGACAAATCAAAAATAAATTGGACAAATCAAAAGATTGATTAGAGAAATTTTGAAAAATAGCAAATTCAAATCCTACATGAGTCATCTTAATGATCAATAAGATTATCTTAGTAAGCATGCAAAAACGAAATATCCAGAATGAATGCAATAAAATAATAAATTACATTAAAAAATAATAATAAAAAACAATGTGTTTAGGTTATATGATTTTCTATTAGAATATATTATAGAATATTAATTTCCATTCATAAAACAAAATACTTAAATAACTATTCTATAAATAATTATAATATTAATATTTATTATAATATTATTAAATAATAAATATTCGAATTAAAATAATTTTTATATTTTGTTTATTTTTTTCATAGAATTATTTTATGTTGAATTCATTAGATATTTAACAATAATTAAAGCAAAATATTTGATTTATTATACGAATTTAATTACAATTTATAAAATCGTTTTCATTTTAAATATAAATTCATTAAACAGTTGCAAATACTTTTAATAATACAGACAAGAATTCATTTAATCAATAAGTCGATTTAATCAAATGTTCATTGATTTTAATTAAAAATATGATTTACTATCATTGAAAACTCTTTTAATCTTCATTTAATGATCGAACACGAAAATTAATAATTTTTTAAAGTTTTATTTAAAGGTATAAAAGTAATCGAAGACATTAAGAAATTTCTGATCATTCTCGAAAAAATATTCAAGCAAAATCAAAGGATAATCAAAAATAAATGGAAGACTTAAATCAATTAATATCAATTGATAATCAATTAATGTTTAATAATATGGTTCTGAGAAGAAAAGAATGAAAATTCACTGTTTTCTTAATTTAATTTAATTTTGCAAATGTATTAAAGTTTTTTTATTATTTACCATTGGATATAAATTATCGAAGGTTTAATATTTTCTTTAAAAATTCATAATTAGCATATATATAATAAATAACTTTGGAAAATATATAATAAAATATTTTTAAAAATAAAATGATTAGAAATCGTACAGTTTGAAATAAAATCATCGAATGAATAATAATTACAGAAATCAAAATCCTAAATTTAAATGATTTTCTTGAATTTTTGGAAAAAAAAACTGTTCATATTAAAAAAAAAAAAAGTAAATCTTATGAAATAAATTCCAAATTCTTTAAACTCGCAATTGATCTTCATACTTATTTATAGCCACTATACATTTTTACTTACAATCAATCATATATCGGCTGTTTGAACATACCGATTATATTACAAGATAATTGATTTTTGAGCACCATTTCGAATATATAAGTACTTATATATTCCGATAGATTGCTCGTATATAAGATTAAATGTAACATTAAAAGTTTAGATGGCTTTAGCTGTAAAA
>NW_006263321.1:959169-970269 GCF_000469605.1 Apis dorsata | reverse complement strand
AAAGAATTTCGAATGAATGAAACTTTGTCCAAAAATTCCACTTTGTATTAGGAGAACATGATATGATAGGAGGTCGATCGAAAAATTTTTCCAGGAATTTTTTGACAGTTCTTGGAAATGATGTCATGTTCTTGGAATTTGTAAAATTTGTGGAAATGACGTGAAATTCTAGAGATTATCAAAATTTTCGAGTAAAATTTTTCGCTAAATTTTTGATTTTGTATTGTATAATTTAAAATGTATTTTAAATTATAATGTATAAAATTTTAATGTAATCTAATTTAAAAAGCGATCGCACATGAAATTTTTTTTTATTTTTGTGAATAATGTGAATTTTTTGTAAATCTTTATATACTTACCTATACTTACCTATACTTACCTTTTGTTATATATCTCGTTTGTTTTTCTTTTTTTTTTTTTTACAGTTTACTTAATTCTAGATACCTACCTTTTATATACTTACCTTTTGTCTTTTTTATTTTGTACTTTTCCCATATGTCTTTTTTTTTACAGTTTACTTAAATCTAGATAGTTATATACTTACCTTTTATATACTTACCTTGTACGACTGTTCTTTACTGCTTTTTTAAATATTCTTCTTTTTTTCTTAAAATAATTAATGAATTCTGTATATTTAATTTTTGTATAATTACTTTTTGTAATTGTCATTTGTTGCTGTCTGCTGTTTTAAGCCTTTCCTTTTTTTCGAGTTAATTGAATTTTATGACAGTTATCATTTGCGTATTTAACTCTTACAGCCAACATTTATAATGACTGAATATTTTTTACTATATTTATATATATATTTCTTAATTATTATCTTCTGAGAATAATATGAATGAATATATGTTATCTTCTCTACTGTGCTTATTTTTCACTGCTAATTTCGCAGTATTGGACGTTGTTGTAATGATTAAGAAATCTGATAGGAGCTTATGTGATTTCAGAACATTGGTTAAGTAACTGTAGCTTAATTACTTCCGTTGTGTTCGTTACTCGAGCACAAACTTGAGATTAGAAACTGGGGGAACTTGATATTTCGCTCCAACTTCAGTTTATTGAAAGTTCGGTATTAACTCGTCAAATCTTCGGTTAAACTTGTTCCGGTACGTGTTAATCTCTGATACTTCTTCCCAATCCAATTTCCACCGTGATAGATTTTTATTTTTACAAGCGATTAATATCGTGGGATGAATTTTAATAAAATTTCCGGCGCCCCAACAATTAAGAATAAAAAGATATTTTCCCGGATCAACCAATTTACGTTGGAACAATCGCACGTCATCAGGCGCGACAAATGCGAAGCATAAATTCGCACCATGCATTCCCAATAAATTTATTTTCCAACAAATTTCGTACAACGGGCAGGACGTAAAGCGACGTTTATTGGCAAACTTTAGATTGATATTTCGCTGCCAGACGTTATACGGCCAACGCGTGTTTCATGCATAATCAATGTGGCCAAAGTCCTGCCAAAATTCCACGTCTGACTATGCAAGGATTGTTACTACTGCGCCATTGGGAATGTTTCACTCGTGTACTTTCACACGTTCGTGTTTTTGCGTGCCTCTGTTTAGGCGAGTCACAGATGCGCGTAATTATTGCGCATTCTATGCATTTTATCCAAATATTAGGTCGAAGAGAACTAATTAAAAGGTAAGGTTTAAATAGCACGAGTTATTAACTAAATAACTAATTAATCATTAAGCACGTTGAAATTGATTTATCTTTAGAGAATATTCTAACATGGAATCTTAAATCAAGCATTCTTAAATCATTGTATTTAAATATTAATTATTGTAAATTTCTAATGAATATTAAAGAAAATGAAACGCAGCACTTTTCTAAGAAAATATAAAATATTCTTGTAATTTAATAAAATGTATCGATCACAATTTGATTTGAAAGTTCAATAAAAAAAGCAGTATAATTATATCTGATATTTTTTTATTAAAGTTTAAATTTTACACTACTAAATATCCCCAATCCAAGATTTCCCTTGAACCTCTCAAATAATAAATGAAGAATAAAATATTTCTTAATACAATCTCTCTTTCGAAAACAAGAAGTTCCACATCCCCTTCTTCCCCAAAAGAAGAGAGAAGAGTTCAATTTAAGAAATGCAATAATTTCTCTTTCCTGTGCACAGTTCCAATTTATTTCAAGTCCCGCCGGTCCTTTGAATTATTCCAATCTCCATGGAAAGGGATGTGAATCGTAATGGCTGGTTCTCAAAAACAGGGAGGCCAAATCTGTATATCGTAAACCACTCGGTCCACTTTCGAGTGTTCCCGACAAAAACATCGTCTGCAAGGGTGCGACGCGCAGGGTGCAATAAAGAGGATGCCCTATACGGGGATCCGTACCCAAAATAATTCAGAGGGACGTAGAGAAAGAGAGAGAGAGAGAGAAGAGATAAAGGGGAAATGGAGAGGAAATGGCGAGGGTAGGTGATACATCCGTGAATAAGGACGGTTCAAACGTGCGTTCATAAATATTTCCTTGTGCGTGGGTGTATGTGTATGGGTATCTAAACGCGCAAACTAGCAATAAGCGAAATGATGGTCGCCAGTTACTTCCGTAGAAATGCTTCTCGCTCTTCTGAATCGCGAGATAATTTTTGTTTACTGTTTACCGAGCTGGAGGAAACAGATGTGGAGGAAACAAATTTGGAATATTGTAAATGTACGTAATTTTAATAACGATTAAGTGAAGGAATAATTGGATGGGTGTAATTGGGTGGGATGAATTTGAATGGAAGCTCAAGCTATATATGGAGATAATAATGAAAATAATGATTCGTATAAATGAGACGACTTATGGCTTTTGATAGGAGTGAATAATAATAAATTTGACGGACTATTTAATTATGTGGCAAATTGGTTGGCTACATGTGCGCGTATTCTTTTGATATTTTATTCCGTTGCATTAAATTTCTCATCAACTTCAATTTTCAATTCAAGCCCGTATGAAAAGAATTTGCCAAGCCAAAAACCGACCACGGTACGCTAAATGAGAAACACGAGTGAATTGCTCATAAATGTTTAAAACTCGCCCATCTCGCATCTCATTTCCATTAGCAAAACGTTGTATCGCCAACTGTTTGAATAAAAAAATATATATACTCGTATATAAAATCCATGGATCCACAGAAACAAAATTTTCACGTGTTTTCATCAAAATTATATTTCGAAAATCATATTGAAAACTAAATTAATTAAAACTGAGTAAAAAAAAAAAAAAAAAGGAAAAAAAAAAGAAAATTATCCTTCCTTTGAAAGCTTGACTTCAATATTATTATAAAAATTATTCGTTGTTACATCTTTGTCGTGAACAAAAAATTTCGCGACTACGAAAATTATTTCTCAGGGAAAAGTGAATAGAAATAATTAAAGAAAAGATAGAATAATACATTTTCATAAAATCATTTAATCTATTTCTAGAGAAGAAAAAGAAACTAAAACCTTCGGTATGCACGATTAATTCTACTTTCCAGTCCTCCAATACCATCGACTCAACGTAGTATCGAGTCACATACAACTATTCCACATCTACACGCATCCCTATCGCAACTCTTATACCGTATCCAAATACCGAAACAAAAATTCTCTGGAACTCGAAACAACCAGAAAAAAAACCAGCGAAACACACACACACACAGAGAAACGTTTAAAATAAATTCACTTTTACGACTGCTCAACCCTGCACCACGCATCACCCCTATCGATCCCTCGACTCTTCCCCTGCACTTTTGCTCTCACTTCGTCGTTCCGTTTATCTCGTCGAGGATCGCTGAAACTGTGTCAAAGGTGAGCCCTCTGTTTCGTTCGTTCGACCAGCGTACAGATATCCAACCTTCTTTTATTTCCATCTCCACTCCTCCCCTCACCCTTTTCCTCTCTCCTCTTCGCCCGAATCCGGAGCGAGTTCTCATCCAGCGCCGCTTGGTCGGCCATCGCGACGAGGGCAGACGTCGAAAAAAAAAAAAAAACAGAGACGTTCTTTCCTTCCTTCCTTCCTTCCTTTCCTCCACGCTTTCTCCTCAAATCCGTCCCGTGTCACTTTTCGAGGCGGGTTATCGAAGCGACAGTTCTCGCGAACGATCCCACGATTCCCACGATACCCAGTGGAGCACGGAACAGGACATACGGGATATGGTTCCCCTCGCTTTTGACGTGGCTTTACTTTCCAAGCGACCGATTGAGCGTCACTTTGTTTTCCTCTTTCGTTCTGGCTCGTATTTTTTGTCTGTTTGTTCGTTTGTTGTCGATTGTGCGTTTGACAGAGGTACGTTGGACATTGAAAAAAAGAGGAATGGGTTAATTCTTCGGGGCATGCGATCGGATAATATGTAGCTTCGATGGAGACGGGAAATGAGAAAAATAGGATTCAATTATGGACAATGGTATTATCAGGTTGTGTAATTCGTTTTATTTAAGACACGATAATAATATTATTTCGAAAATTTAATAAACTTATTGCGATTGATCGAACGGAAATGAACGGTACATAATTTATTTTGAAACTCGGTAAAAGGATGTTAAAATTAGGGAAACTTTGTATCGTTGTAACTTCATCGAATGAAAAATTATTAGAAGCACGAAATCAAATTCTTTAAGAAGATTTTTCATTTATCTTGATATGACTTCCGGTTCCAGAGATAAAAAAAATCGTGTAAAAAAAAGGTAATTTTTAATCATTTATCTTAAACTCTATTAAAATTAGAACTTAACTTTGAACTGCTGTACCTTTGGAAATAGTGACTTCCGGTTAACAAATGAACGTTCATTAGAAGCGTAGAACTTTTCCCTTCAAAACACATTTTGATTTATTTCGATACGACTTTTAGTTCCCAAGATATCGTTATGTAAAGAAAAGGATAATTTTTAATCATTTATCTTGAACTCCTTAATCCATTATCTTGAACTTAAAATTAGGAAAACTTTGAACCGCTATAATTCTGAAAATAATCACTTCCGGTCAACAAACGAACGATCGTTAGAAGCATAGAACTTTGCCCTTTAAAACACATTTCGATTTATCTCGATACGACTTCGAGTTTCCGAGATATCATGGTGTAAAGAAAAGAATAATTTTTAAATCATTCATTCTAAACATTAAAATTAGGGAAATTTTGAACCGCTATAACTTCGAAAGTAATGACTTCCGGTCAACGAATGAACGATCATTGGAAGCGCGGATCCTTGCCCTTTAAAACGCTTTTTTATTTATCTCGATACGACTTCCGGTTTCCGAGATATCGTCGTGTAAAGAAAAAGGTAATTTTTAATCGTTTATTATCTCCGTCCTTGTCGCTTATTCGGATCTCTCGCTCGCACTCGTCTCACCGACCTATCCCAAACTGCAGGCAACGACAGACGCGATTCCTGGAAGAACGTAGTACGCATTTCCAGGAAAAATATCTAGGTCACTAGGTCGCGAGTTCATTCATAAATTTCCGCGCTACTTTAACCGCTTACGGATCGCTTTGAGTCCTTGTATCTCGGCAACCGATCGAGATATCGGGATAAAACAAAAAGCAATTTCAATGGTATAGTTCTCTCTATCTCCTGACTAGATTTTGATCACAAAATTGTTAATTTTTCCTCAAGTTTTTTTTATACAAAAATACCAAGTTTCATTTGTGAATGATTCTATTTTTGTCACGTTAAAGTATGAAAAATTATGTGAATTGTTTCAAAATAAATTTCTAACGATCGAGAACAAAGCTTTTATACAAGCTACAACAATTCAACTATCCTTCCAAAATTATTCCTTTAAAAACTTTTTAATCCAATCCCAACGTTCACTACCAACTCCAACTTTCATTTTACTACTTCGAAAGTAGTTTATTCGAACGGTTACATTCGATTGGCACGATTGGTGCATCCCTGGGCATCTGTAGAAGCTTTTATTGTTATGCAATCCTTGCATCGAGCTCTTTCATCACGGTCTATCGAACAATCGGAACGTTGTTTACCAGGCGGAAACGGCCCAAGCAAATTTCTTTGAATAACGCAGGCGATTCCCTCTTCCTTTCGCCATTGTCACGCACGTGCCCATTGTTCCTGGTTATGGAAATGTCGTCCACCGATAGAATCGCCGTTAGCGATCATAAAAATCGCGTGAAAACAAAATTTCTTTGTTCCATGTAGTCTGTCCATGCACTCTTCATCCATTGCTCTCCTTCACTCTTTAAAGTAAAAATCATTTGTTTTAGAGCGGCACAAGCAAATTAAAATGTTCTAATCGGTGGAAAACCGATTTTTTAATTTAATTTAACGACTGTGAAATCTCTAGAGCAATCAATTCGAGGATGAAAATTTATTTTTAAACGAGGATATTGGTTATTTTAGAAAATAAGAAGGAGAGGGAGAGATACATGAGACTGGATTAAAGGGGATAACGTTTTAATGAAACGAAGTGATTCGAAACGGATAAATTGAAAATAACTTGGTAAGATGAAGCTATAGAAGGTATCTCTGAAATTGTGTGAATTGGTATGTAAATGAATCGAAAATCGTATTGGAATTTGTTTTTATATAAGATAAGAGGGAATAAGAAATTATCGACGAAATCAAATCAATTATTTAAAACTTTTTTTTAATTTATTTTATCCATTTTTATTATTTTCTAGTTTTCGTTTATCAGTGGAGAAAAACAGTTATTGGAAGGGTGAAAACAATCCCTTTAATCACAGGAATTAAAATCGTATTTTTCAGAATATTTTGAGAATTAAAGCATATGAGAATTAATGATTGTTAATTAGGATATCTTTAATCCAAATTTTTTTTATATAAAAATCAATGCGACAGTTTAATGAACGATCCAATTCCCTGTACATGACTCGACGCAATATTTTACACGATGATCCAGAATTTTATATTCCGAAACCATACGAATATTTTTCATCATAATTTCGACTTTTATTTATCGGAAATCATAAAAAAAATTCACAAAAAGAAAAGATATTACAAATTTATAATTTTCAAAATATTAATCATCTCGTGCGTATTTTTTTTATAAAAATTTCCGATAAAATTATAAGATTGCGTATCATCGTGCAAATTTAACAAACAGTTAAAACAAAAATATGATTCTTTTTTTATATTATTTTCCAAATATATACATATATTTTTTCTTATACATTCTACATTCAAATTTTTCTACTTCGCTTAAAAAGTTTCCATCATAAACAAATACAAATTTCCACTGCTATTTTAATAATAACGGAAGAGGGAGGAGGAAATTTGGTGGAAAAATTACGAGCTGTTCTCCACTGTTTCGACCATTTAATGCTTAATTACATGGAATCGAGATCTAATTTTCGAGCATTTCTGTCTGAGGCAAGGGTTGGAAAGAGACAATGCGGTTGAATGCGTTTTCGGTCGCGGCACGTGTTGCGCTTCGTTTGAAGAACCTTTTTCACGATCAAAGCGGCTGATTCTTCTTCACGTTTCGTGGATGAAGTCGTTAAATGATCTCGCGACACGAGAGACTCGCCAACGATCACCGAATTTTCAATCAACTTCCGTTTATCCTTTGACTTTGCCACTCGTTCGTTGAAGAGGAAATGGTCGATTCATCGATGGGATCTAAAAAAAATTATACAGTGAGTATTTTTGAATTTTGGGATTGATAAAATTTAGGAGGAGAGGGTGATCGAAGAGCGAAAGAAAATTTTTGATTCCATCGATTAGAAGGAATAAATTTGAAAGAGGATCGAATCTGATTAATTTTAATTTTTATATAAATTTTTCAGTAAATAGATATAAGATATTTTTGCTTCGATTGTTACAATGGAAATTTGAGTTTTAAATTTTGTTTTGTTTTTGATTTTGGTGGAATTTGGTTAATAGAATTTAAAAATAATTAAAGACCGAATTTTGATTTTAAATATTGGCGCAAAGATTAATTTTCCATATAAAATAATGTCTAAGAATTTTAAGAATTGTCAATGGAATATTAAATAATTTAAAATATTCTATCGATAACTGTACGTGGACGAAAATTTTATTTTTAGATCTCAATAAATCTCAAAGAATATTCTCGATTTTTCTTGGATTCTATCCAAAAAAACTAAACATCAAAAAATTCAATTTTTTAATTTTTCCATGATATAATTCGCGAAAGTTTGATTTTTAAATAAATATCGATCCTTTTGTAATAAATCATCTATTATAAAATTTTGCATAGAATGTAATATTGCTTTAAACGATAATATATGTATATTGCATGATAGAATCAAAATTGTCAACGAGACAACCGATTGAATTATCTCTCGTTTTCCGATGACGTTCTTCGCATTTGATCGGAATTAAATCCAATCAAAATATAATGTAACTCGTAAATCAACATTGCGCACGGTTCGTGTTAAATTCATTTTGTCCGCATACAATTTATACACAAAAAGTATCTGAATATTTAACATGTAACATAATAATAATAATAATAATAATAATAATAATAATTTTTTACCGTGTACTTTAATTTATTTTCAACATTATTAAATTATCATTGATGGAATAACATAATAAATTCCCAGTTTCAAACAATTTTTTTTTCTTCGAAATATAATACGGGATATTATAACGTGGCCAGATAAATATTTTTACATGAATTGTATAAATAACTGTAGAACAAAATGATAAAATATTTGTTAAAAAATAAATTTCCTACTCTCGTAAAATTGTAGGATAAATCATCGTAGAATAATTGTAAAATAAAGTAATAAATATTTAAAAAAAATAAATTTCTTGTTTTGTGAAATATTTGAAATTGTAAAAAATTGTGGAATAAAGTAATAAATATTTATCAAAAAAAAAAAATGAATTTTCATTTATTTTTTTCCCTCGTAAAATTTTTTCACGAAATATACATAATGTGGATATATATATACTTTTGTAACAATAGATTAATTAAAAATAAAATGAAGTAGAAAAAACAGATCCTTGTGAACACAAATGTCGATTAATATTTAATAATGGATCCTGGAATACAATTACATTGGAATACAATTATGAAATAATCGATTTGCAAAATTATTATTATAATCCTTGTAGTTTTAGTTAATTATAACTTTGTAATCTATTGTATTTTGTATGAAGGATTACACACGATTGTAATATAATAATAATGTATGATTTAGATAAAGTAAATGAAATTTAGAATATTTATAATGTCAGATATGTCAATTCCAAATAAATTATAAATATGAGAAATTATAAAAATATCTAAAATCTGGAATTCTTTATAACAAATATTTAATTTCAAAAGAGAAGTAAATTATAGGTGTAAAAAAATTTAATTAATGCGTAGAGAAATAAAATGTAAAAATAAATTACAAATACAAAACTTTACGTGTAAATTATAAATAAATCATAAATGTAATATTTACAGAATTTCGAATGATGGAGATTAAAAATATGAATGCAGCAGAATAATTAAATAAAAATATCGAACAATTGATATTTGAAATAAAAATAAATCGTAGATTAAAAAATGATTTTTCTTTTTCTTTCTTTTCTTTTTTTTTCAATAATGAATAAATCAGAATAATAAAGATTGAACTAAAATACACGTGTAAATTAATTTTAAGTGTAAAATATTATTAATATTATATCTTAAATTGTAAGTACAAATAGTTGTTTTGTAGAATATATTTTCTCCAATTAGGAGAAATCTGGACAAAGCAAAATGAAATATTGTTTGTACGTGTTACTAGTGAAATTATATAATAATTAATTTAACAGCTACGTGACAAAAGAGAGTTATTATTATTCATGAGATTACTTGTTAATAAAGTAAAGTGACACGTTCAAAGTTTTTATTTTTAATATACTAAAATTGTAACTTGTATACATGTATATTTGTAAAATCGAATAAAAGTAATACTATTATTATTCTTTTATTACTTAGATTATATGATTATGAATTATTTATTATTTTAGCTTTACGTTAACAATCATTGTGAACCATAATTTAATGCATTTCTCTTCTCTACTCGATTCGGAATTTAAAATAAAAAGGATAGAAATATAATATAAAATTTAATTAATAATAATTTTATTTTTTATACATAATTTTAATTAGATTTCATATAATACAATTTCATTCTGTGTATACGAATTTGTATATACATATTACAAAATTTATTTTAATATTTTAGATATTCTGTTTTATTCACAAACAATATATTTATGATTGTAAGATATTTTTATACATCGATATTTTTTTATTCGATATAAATACATCGTGATTTTCTCTGATTTATTTATCTCCTGGCCTATTTTACGTATTATCATTGTATAAATTTTATCCTATAATGGATTAAAATGAAATAAACTATGGAATATCATTAAATATCTTATGAAATTTTAAAATTTTCATTTTATCAATTCTAAAATTAAAAGTCTAATATAAGAATTTCTAAATTCTTCACGAAAGAAACTCAAAAAAAGAGATTTCTAGAAAGATATATTCATAGATTAAAATTAACCTAATAACAATCATTGGAACTATTCAAATATATCAGGGATTAAAATCGAAAACATATAACAAATATTCCGTCGAAAAATATACGTAATGATTTTAGAATTTTCTTAAATATACACAAATTACAAATGTAATCTTAAACTCAAACATATCGATTAAAATTTAGCAAAAATTTCAATTCCAATCGTTCAAAAATTGAACCAAAAATTATATAAATAATACTTTATCTATCTAAAGACTTGCGAGAAAGTAAGAATTAATAAGACGCCTAGCGGTAATCATTGGAACCACGCTTCAAAGAAACTTAAAAAGAAAAATTTTCATTCGAAACTTGTGGATGGCATTTCCATCCAAGCGCTCGAAAAAGAGAATACGAAATTGTCGTTCGATACGCAAATTGGTGAAATTAAAGTGGCTACGGGATTATTGATACGTTCGCGACCTACATTTCTTTGCGCCCCGCTATCGATTATTGCGCGGGCAAATGTTCAGGGATCCACGGATTGGCGGAGACCCGTAATCTTTACGAATTCGAGCCGCCTCCCATTAAGGCCTCATCCGTGTCTCGTTAATCCGAAATTTCATTTTCTTTCATTTTGCGCAATC
>NW_006263321.1:954365-959066 GCF_000469605.1 Apis dorsata | reverse complement strand
TTCCCCCCCCCCTTTTCCCTCGTTATTGTTTATCGAGTTCGTCGAATTCTTTTCTCTTCTTTCGACTCGTGTGTTTATGTTCGCGGAAAATTATTCCCGGATTCTGTCCGCGGATTCGAAGATGAAATGATGAACGGATAACGAAGGGGATGGGGGGGATCGTGTGTATTTGGGGCGTGTAGAGGGTGTATATTTCGATATTTCGTGTATTCTGCGAGCTTGAATTAAGTGAAATTAAGGAAACGCGAATTTTGCGCGGAATGAATATCTGGATGAATAATGTTGAATTAAAATAAACGAGGATACGATGGATTTTACGTACAAGCTCGTCGAGTTTGTGTAAAAGCTTTTTGGAGGAATATGTAGATTTTGTGAATGAAACGAACATCTAAGAGAAGATGGAGTTTAATTAAGTTGAATTACAGCATCAATCGTGTATAATTATTACATGTAATTGAGTGAAAAATGAGAATGGCATAATGAAAAAAGAAGAAGAATAATTTCACATTTTTCAATAATTATCGCGATAAATTTTATGTCGGAATTTTATGTATAATGTGTAAGAGCCGAACAAAGTGAAAATATTTAAATTCAAAGTGGAAAATAAAAAGTTTAAATCCGGAATAAATCGCGTAATATTAAAAAATTTACCAAGAATCTAAACACGCGTGGATAAATAACGTGAATATTCAAGTGTTTATTTTCAACAGCATGCAACCTGAATTCCCAAAGTGTTCTTTCATACATTTTCAATAGAAGTATGCATAAATAAACGTGAAATACACGATGTAATGCAAAAACCGGGGGAATAATTACGGTGATTTCCAGAAAGGGAGGAAAGCAAACGTTCGATAAATTTTCCTTCTGTAACCGCACAATGCAACCCAAGCTATATTTCACCTTAATGATTGAAGCTTATCACGAATCGTGTAATTAACGTATGAACGTTACACAATATGTACAGTTACAACAATAGATTTGTTGATTAATCGCTGAAAATACAGTGTTTAATCACGATGAAAGAATAATATGGCTCTCACATTCGACGAAGAAGTAAATGCCATCTCTATTATCGCGTGCATGAATGCGAAAAATAATCGAATGTGTTTCAAAAGTGTAAAAAGGAAATTTATGTTATTATGTTATTCTCGATTATTACAACATTTGCAAATTTTTGTTACGTGTCGTTAACATAAGAAAAAGGAAGATAAAGGAAACTTGAATAGAACGAGCATTAATCTTCGCTAAATCAAGCTGGATCATCATTTTTGATCCATGCTTCTGAGGAATGATATTTGCCATCCGTAATTCGAATACGAAGCAAAAATGAATCGAGCACCATTTTTTGTCGGTGAAAGAGAAAAAGAAAAACAATTGCGAGAATTTCTATTATATTTTCAATTCTCTTGTATCGCAAGGAAAAAGAAGAAGAAAATTATCGTCGAATAAACACAGAATAAACATTTAAATAGAACAATCAAACAAAATTAATCTATTTTTAATTTTATTTACTGTTTTTTTAATTTATTATAAATTATAATTACAAACACGAGAACGAAAGAAATGTAAACTGTAAAAGAAAAAATATTTCTTCGCCTATTTTCTAATAAGTATCGTTTTAAATTCGATGCGAAAGAAAAAAAGAAAGGAAGAACGAGTACGAGTGTGAAACGACGTAGACACGAAAGTGGGGGAAAAAAAAGGAAAATATATTTTTTTTCGCCATCTTCGAATCTCGAGTTCATCCCCGAAGAGGCATTTCGGGGCACACTCTGCATAAAATAAGAAGTCTGATCGTGGCACGTTGCTTCTACTTATCCACCGCAAGATCTACGTACGTAGTGTGCAAGTAACGATGTCTAGAAATGGTTCGCGTATCGCTCTACCAACCGGAAAAAAAAGAGTTTTAGAGCGAGACGACGACTTACTTTTCTCAGCCTGTGGTTGAGAGAAGTCTTCTTAATGAATTCGTAGCTCCTTTGTGCGTCCAACTAGCGCGACAAAAAGATCCTGACCGACTAAACAAATTTGTTCTTCGAGTCGTGATTTTATCTTGCTTTCTTTTTTTCTTTTTTCATGAAAAGGAATACCGTACAAGAGAGATTAAAAAGGAAATTTGTCTCTATTTAAAGGTATTAAAGTAATGACGAAGAAGAACTGTCGAGGAAATTGAAATGAAGAAAATTTATTCAAGCGTGATACTTCATGGAAGAAATAAATACATTTAGCAAATTGTTATTTAAAATTAGAAAATCTTTGTACATTTGTTGTTTGTTAAACTTTTGCTTCATTTATTCTGAATATTTATTCTTAAGAAAAGATAATGGAAGATAACAGGATTATAACAGGAAATTTAACAACGATGAGGAAAAAGGTATTAGGTATAAAAAAAAAAAAATACGATAATTTTGTAATGTATAATTTCTTTTATTGAACTAAAAAAGTATTACATATAATATTTCATCAGCATTGCTTATTAAATAAACATTAAAAAAAAAATAACAAAAGAAATAATTATTATTATTCACTTTCGCTTATTTTTATACACATTTCTTTTGTTATTTTTCTTAAAAATTATAATTATTAATATCTTCACTCCTCATACCTCATATCATCCTCGATTAATCCCAAGACCAACTCCAACAAACTTTCACTTCACGCTCATTCTTCTTTCTCCAATCATACCATGATTAATTAATCCATACGCGGGTCGACCACTTTCCAACCTCATCCTTCCAACTTCCCCTCGTACTTGAAATTCTTCGTGGCTTCGCTCTAAAAAGAGGAAAAGGGAGGGAAGGGGAGGGGGAAGGAGGAGGAGGTGGAAGTCGTGGACGACTTCCTCCGGAGGAAAAGGAGGATGACGATCGTTTGTTGGAAAGTTTCTGTGCACCCTCGACGAGAGGCTGATTCACCCCTTTGGGGGCAGATTCCTCCCCTGACAATTACCTCCTCTGACAATTCTGCGCCACCCCTCTATATAGAGCTGTAACGCGAAGATAATCATTGTTTTCACTGGTGAATGAATAATGGTCCGTGTTCGATTCCACGTTCGATGGAACAATGTCCACCACGAAGGTGGATGAATGGTCGTATCCCAAGATTCTGGGGGTCGATAACCGGTCCATCGCGCAAGAAAGAATCCAATCGCTCTCGAAGTTGGACATCTCTCCTTCTCCTCGAAATTAGCGTCGTTTCGAAGGTGAACCTGTGTGTAATATCGATCGAGAGGGAGGGAATTGGCGAAAGTTGGGAAACGATCGTTTAAAGGGGGGTATTTGCGGTGGTGGAGTTGGATCCGAAGGATGAGGGTGGAGTTTTAGAAATGTGTTTTTAATGGGGAGGATTGGGCCTTGTATTATTCGTGAAATGGGCTGTGGGATATTGGGAGTTTGGAATGGGGATGAAAGGGGAGGTGTGGAAGGAAAATTGGATAATGGAACGTGAAATGGAATTGTGGAATGGGGGAAGAAATAAATATGGGGTGCCTGATGGTTTGTGAAGTATAAATTGATGCACGTGTGGTTTAACTTCTTTTGTTGTTGTCAAATGTATTGCCTATAGCGATGAATGATTGCATTTATTGTAATATTTGCGTGATGATTGACGATAAAGGTAAAGAGTATATTAAAATTTGTATGTATTATAATTATCATATGAAAATAAAAAATAGGAGGAAAAGAATTATTAATTATATGGATTTTGAAAATTTAAAAAATATGATTTGTTAATAAGATAGAAAACGAGGAAAACGAAAGATGTTTTACAAAATTGATCAGTTCTTAAATTCTGAATTCTTGAATTTATTATTACATCTCTTATTTTTAAAAAATTCAAAACGTGTACCCTAACAATTTCAATGAAATTTTTTCTCCTGTAAAAAATGATTTTAAATTATTAAAATATATATAGATTAACAATTGGATTGGAATTCTAATACAAGATCTAAAAATTGATATTCTAAATATCCTTACTTGTATTATAATTTTTATAATGATCTATGCTATCGATACAATAGTATTGAAATAAATAATTTCCATCAATGATTGTCATAATTATGAATTGTTAAACGTAGTCAGGGATAATTGCTTGAATGGTCCCGTATGCTCGTTTTGCGAAAACGGAGAGGATCGACGAATATTCGCCGATAAATTGAAGGTAGCATTGATTTCGAAGCGTTTATGCAGCTTTGTTACAATTGTGCACGGCAGGTGTTCGAGAATCGATTATTGGAATAATGATAAGCATCAGATACGAGCATAATTTACATAGTCGAGGAGAAGTAAATAGAAAATTGCCAACAAAGCAAAAGGAATTTAACGACTGTCCGTGTAATTCTTATCAATTTATTTATAAATTATTCACGATCACAATCTTTTCGCTCCTTGCTATTCTTATTTTCTGTTTTTGATTGGGAATTACGGATGATTATTTATAAAATAGTACATTGATTTTTGTAATTCTGAAATATTTTATTAATAATATTAAATAATAGACAGTAATTTTATTTATCTTGCAAAAGATTTTTACTAATTTTACAAAGATCTTTAAAATTTTATTCTTTACATAATGTTATACAAACAATCCAATCTAAGTGCAAAATTTTTTGGACTTAAACTGGATTGGCTATGCGTAGCTCTTAGCTTGACATCGTTTTCCAAAAACTAATATATTTTTAATGGAAAACGATATCAATTACCA
>NW_006263321.1:951788-954136 GCF_000469605.1 Apis dorsata | reverse complement strand
TCACCGACGAGGAGGTGACTACGCATCGAGACCCACCTAAAGCTAAAAAATAAAAACAAGACAATTAAAATTAATGACAAAAATTAAATTAAATTAAATAGAAAAAAATAATATGTAGAAAAATTTAAATTAAATTAAATTAAATTAATCGCACACACATACAAAAACATTTACATTACAATTACAAAAAAATGTTACAATAAAATTAAAAATTAAAAATTAAAATTAAAAAATTAAAAGTCCCACGTCGTCCAACGTTGTCCAACGTCGTCCAACGTCGTCCATCGACGAGTTCTTAAACTAACTTAATCTAGACCTTAATACTAAGTTTAAAAACTAATATATATATATATATCCTATTGGCAACATTCGTATAAAAGATATGCTCTTATTCATATACAAAATAAATAAAACTGTTATAATAAATTGTTAATAATTCGATCAAATATATAATCCTATCCACTTTGCAAATCATTGCAACGAGAGAGATCGTTGCATCAATCGATAAAGGGAAATAGAAGAAAATAAGATCAAAGGGGGAAAAAATTTAAGAAGAAAAAACCATCAATCGATCATTGCCAACCGTCATCACGACTTACGTCAATGGACTTACGAGAATCACTGGACTGGATGATACTTTCCAGTCGTGACCAATTAAGGGTTACGACAATGATCTGGCAGAAGAATCGTCTTATGTCCTGACGACACAGGAAGGAGCAAGGAATAAATCCCTGACCACCGGAGCCGAATTACGAGGACGACGATCGACCACTAGATCTAACTCTGCTCGAGTACTCGAAGATACCAATCGGCCAGAGCGCGGACCCTTGACTGGCCACCGGAAGTACTGCATCGCGGTCCAACGACTCTTGCCACTGTTGCATGACAATGGCCGACAATGGCCGACAATGGCCGACAATGACTCGAATTAGATTACTGACAAAAGAAGAAGAAGAATTCCTTCGATACCTTCCACTTCACTATCCATAAAAAATGGAAAATTTGAGAAGAAAGATGATCGTAAGAAGAACTTGAAGAATTGCTATTCGAGAAATAAAAGATTGAAAGTATTACGTACAATATTTAAGTTAAGTTAAAAAGAGCATATCTTTGTATACGAAATGCGCTCATAATAAAATTAATATAAATATCTATCTTATATCGTACTTAAAACTAAGACTTAAAACTAAGGCATTGATCCATCGACGAGCTCTTAAACTAACTTAATTCTACGTCTTAACGTTAAATACTTAATACTAAAATACATCCGTACCAAAAACACTCTCCAACTCTAACTTAAAGCGAAATAAATTCACAATAAAATTCATAATGTTGAATTTCTAAATTCTGAATTTATACATTCGTATAAATAAACTCTAATTTAAAAAAAAAAGAAAAAAAAGCAAAAGAACGAAGTAACGAATAAAGAGAAAAATGAATATGAATATAAAGAAGAAAAAAATCAACCTCCTAAAAAAATCAATCCTCTTTAAATCACTGTCGCCCTTCGTATCACGACTTACATCAATGGACTTACGAAAATCGATGGACAGATGATACTTGCCAGTCGTGGTCAATAAAGGGTTACGACAACGGCCTCGCAGGAGAACGACTTACGTTCTGACGACACAGGAAGGAGCAAGGAATAAATTCCTGACCACCGGAGTCGATTTACGAGAACGACATTCGACCACGAGGCCGAACTCTGTTCGAGTACTCGAAGGTACCAATCGAACAGAGCGCGGACCCTTGACTGGCCACCGGAAGTAGAGCACCCGCCCAACCGATTTCTGCCACCGTTGCATGACACGTGGTTGACAGTGAAAAAAAAAGGAGAGGGATGAGAAATCAATAACAATGAAGAACAAACAAGTTGAGAATAAATTGAGGAAGAATTTAAATAGAAAAACGATTCAAAAGAAAATGCGAAAATGAAAACAAGATATTAAGAAAGGAATTGAGATTTTTATTTTTCGCTTCAAGTTAGAGGAATGTGTTTTGATATGGAATGCGCTTATAATTAAAAAAAAAAACTTAATTCTAAATAACATAATCTATCAACTTATTCTAACTAATACCTGCGATCCAGTCTATCATAATTAATATAAAAATAATTAAAAGAAATTGTGCAAGATTTTAGACTGGATTGCAGATGTGCGTAGCTCTTGGCTTGCCATCGCTTTCTATTACTGATGAAATATGTATGTGTAATATTTTTAAATTTCGAATTTTTAAAATATAAAAATATTTTAAATATAAAAAAATTATAAAAATATTGTAATATTTTATTAAAAATATTGTAATAAAATGTGTTTGTGATATGTGATTTTGAAAAATAGAATTTTTTT
>NW_006263321.1:949584-951649 GCF_000469605.1 Apis dorsata | reverse complement strand
GATGCCAATTACCGGGTCTCACCGACGAGGAGGTGACTACGCATCGAGACCCACCTAAAGCTACAAAATAAAAACAAGACAATTAAAATTAACGATAAGAATGAAATAAAATAAAAAGTATGAAAATATGTAAAAATTTACATCGAGTATTTAAATTAATCGCTCGCAATCACACACACACACACAAACATTTACATCACATAAAATTACATAATTTACATACAATTATTACAATAAAATTCTTACATCTAGCTTATATCTACATCTTAATATTAAAATCTATCAAACATCCGTATCATGAATAGTCTCTCCCTCAACATGAAACGAAATAAAACAAAGAAATTCACAATTGCAATTCGTATAAAGAAACGTTCAAAAACAAAGAAATCTCAAAATGAATTAATCGAAGAAATGAATAAAGAACAAGAATAGCCAAAAGAAAAAATGAATATTGAAAAAGAACTTATCGATCGAGAAAAGGAAGAGAAATAAATTTAAAAAACGTCCTCGAATCCTCTTTGAATCATTGTCGCCTTCGTATCACGATTTACATTGATGGACTTACGAAAGTCGATGGACGAATGATACTGGCCAGTCACTCGTTGAGAACGACTTACGTCCTGACGACACAGAGTGGAGCAAGGAATAAATCCTTGACCATTTGAACTTGCATGAAAGGAAAAAATTTTCGAATATTTTCTATTAATGAAGAAATTGAGGAATAAAATGAAAAGCGAAAAAGAGTTAACATGAATATTCTTGTAGAGATTTTAATAATACCTGTAGTCCAGTTTGTTGATAACTTGATCAAACAATTAAATAGAACCGAGTAATTTTTAGATTAGATTGCAGACATACAATTTTAAATATACAAATATACAATTTTAAATTTTAAATATACATGCGTACCTTTTAGCTTTCGTTAGCTTTACTTTTTTGCTTTCCAAAGAGTAATAATATTGAATATTTATATTTGTATAATGTGTATTTTTTAAATGGGAAAATTTGGAATAAAAAAATTTCGAAAAGCTGTTACATATATCTAAAAAAAAATATTTGATATAAAATTAAATCTGAAAAACCTGAAACATATAAAAAAATTAATTAAAAATAAATCATAAATAAACTAAAAATTTTACAGAACAGAATTTAAAACATTTATAAAATTACTTTATATAATTGAAAAATCAATTATATAAAGGATAAATCAATAATAGGAAAAATATAATTATTACCTGATAACGAATAATCACTTTTTTATGTATTAAAAAATATTCTCAAAAATATACTTTATTAACACTACTTTCATTAATCGATGAAATGCTTCCTGTATCAAAGGTATCTGAAAAAGAATGAATAGCCAAAAGAGGCTGGAAGGACCACCCTCTTGCAACTTTTATAGCTGCATTTGGTGGTCCAAAAATCACTTCCACAATATTAGTGGAAGAATCATGGGCATTTTATACACGCAACACTACTTTTAAAAACGCGATCACCTTTAACGCAACACTACTTTAAAAAACGCGATCATTTTTTAACGCAACGCTACCTTTTAAAATTTAATTTAATAAAAAAGACAAATAAATCAAAAACTGATTATAATTAAAACTCGAAATAAAGAAAACGTAAAAACAAATTTTTAACTTTTACTTTTTAAAAAATTTATATCTCTAAATTTATATCTCAAAATCGAGGTTATTAAAAAAAATCGCGATGTCTGATAAAACGCAACACTAAAGCAAACGCAGTCATTATTTATTCGCAACTCTAATGCAAACCGTAATTTATTTTGTCGCAACACTAATTAAAAAATCGCGATTGCCCATTTGCCCATGTGATGACTGTACGTTGAGCCGGAAATACACATCGGCCATAAATATTACTACTACTGCTACTTCTACGTATTACTAAAAACGAGCACAGTGACAAAGTAGTAACAAAAATGGCTTCCCATTCTTTGGATCTCCACACAAGATCGAAAAAATGAGAACCCATTCGTTGCAGCCCCTCTTCGTGACAGTTTGTCGGGGCCTCTTCTGTCTTCTTTCTTCGGGCGCGATGCCCG
>NW_006263321.1:946667-949399 GCF_000469605.1 Apis dorsata | reverse complement strand
AAAAAAAAAAAAAAAAAAAAGAAAAATCGCGGAAACTGAGCGCACGTGGACGACCAACGATCGATCAGCGATCGTTCTCCGTACACGTGCAAAATCTCGAGCGCAACGTTCGTTTCGAAACCAAATCGCGACCGCGATCGCGGAATTCGAAAAATCGACGAGCAAAGCCAGAAACGAGTGATGATCACACGAATGATCACTCGTCTCAGCCTTACTCTCGATCTTTCAAATTTGATTTCCTGAAACAGGTTGTCACGCGAGAACGCGCCTGCCCGACCAGAGACTGTGACAACCTGCCCGGCCCTACCTACTTATGATTAACATTCGCACCAGAAAGTATGCTACCTATCCTACCTAGCCCTATATTTAAAAAAATGGCAAAACAGGCACACCAACACACCCACTCCACGGTTCTCACGCATTACACCCGGGTGCAAAAAGCCTACACTAGGGAGAGCGTCCCGGGACGCCTCCGACACCCGAGCTTGATACCACTTTCACACGTTAACATTTACGTACCTTTTTTCCTGAAATCGACCGACGACGAGCTAGTGATCATTGCGTGATAAATAAAAATGTATTTTAATCGTATCTTTTAAAAAAAAATGATAAAAGGGAATTTTGGTGATGTAATTATAAGTTGCGATTATGTTTTATGGAAAATGTGATATATCGCGATTGGTAAATTGTATAATTGTATAATTGGTGAATGAAATAAGAAAATCGACGCAATTCCACATCCTAACCACGCACACATATGTGGAAAATACGTCGTGCACGATCACTAACTCATCGTCAATTGCTGTTAAATAAACTTATAAACTATGGTCATCGTGCCCATTGCCTCTCTCTCATCCAAGTAACACCTGGGCACGTGAACGAGATCGAGGCAATGGACACGGAAGGGGTTAAACCTGAAAATCCTGAGCTAAAAAAGATACATTAGTATAATATTTTGTATCTAACGGGCTAATATTTATTTAATTTAAAAATCTAACGATTCTAATTTAATAAAATATTGAAATTTTAATATCTATTAAACAAAGAAAATTTAAGAATGAATAAGAAATTTATATATATCAAAAAAAAAAAAGACTAAATGTAGAGAATGAACGCAGTAATAGAAATAACCTCAGGCGATTTCTTCATCAAAACATATCTTCGAAAACAAAAACAAGTATTCAAAGTTGATTGTTTTGATTCCGAAATCTATCTGTCGCGAGTTGTCTTCTTGCGCGTAATAATTTAATATATTTTCGTAAACGGAGAAAATAAAATAAAAATTTTACATTTCATATTGAAATTGAAAACTGTGATTTACTAAAAATTTATTTATGAGATGAAAAATAAAGGAAGATTTTTGTTAAACGAAAACGCGACGCGCAAGAAAACCTAGCCTGCACTAATATAAATAAAACATTGAATGTGTTACTACTCACGGGTATAATAAAATATACCCGTGGTCACTGTGCTCGTGCAAAAATCTACGTATACAACCAGTCACTCGTGTCGATTCGGACCTTTCGTCCTACGACATGATTGAGTGACCAGAGGAATCAAAAAGCATGCGACTCACCATTAGATGCGAAGAACAAAAGGAAGTCATCATTGTGTGGAATATCTGTAACAAAAAGCGAAATATATAATTTAAAACATAGTCCAGATAATTTAAAAAAATGAAAATAAGAAAAGATGAAATTATTAGATCAATGGAATAGTGATAAATTTGATTGAAATTCTAATGAATTTTAATAATAACAAAAATTAAGATTTTGATATATAAAGACTCGAAATTTAATGAAATCGAATGATTTTACATCGAGGAGAATAGGGAATTTTAGATAAAATAAAAAGATATTTACCTCTTCGCGTGATGGATGACCGCCTTATTTTCTTGAGAGAAGCACTGAATCTAATTTCGCGTTATCCATTGAAGGATTTAAAAAAACTGTTACGAAAACAAACACTGAATCTAATTTCGCGTTATCCATTGAAGGATTTAAAAAAACTGTTACGAAAGCAAACACTGACTCTACTGACCGCATTGCGCGCGGTTAAAAGAATTTCCTGAAAGTATAAAATATATTTTTAAGAAGGGATAGAAAAAGAAATATAATATTCTTTCGATATCTTCTCTCTTTTTCTTATCAAACATTTATAACAAATCATTTGTTTAAGAAAATACTATTTTACTCGGAATGTAATGCAATTTACAAGAATTATGTTGTAATTGTTCGTTATTACAATTTAGAATATTGATAAATAATGATAAAGTGTATCAAGTGTTATAAATGTTTGAAAATATTTGTAAAATGTCAAAAATTTATAAGAAAAAAATACAATGTAACAAGATCCTGAAACAAACAAAAAAGAATTAGTGTAGTTCTTAGCTTGGCATCGATTTCCAAAAACTAATATTTCTAATGTAATAAAATTTTCATAAAATCTTTCTAATATCATGTATTTAAACAAATGAATTTATATTGAAATCGATGCCAATTACCGGGTCTCACCAACGAGGAGGTGACTACGTCGAGACCCATATAAAAAGATAAATTAATAAAAATAACTAATTGATTTATCTTTATTTTATTCTTATATATATATAAAAATTAAATGAATAAAAAACTTGAAACATAATAACAAAAAAAATAGAATTATAATTCTTATAATAAATCTTTATTAAGTATAATAAATAAATAAATTATTATAATATACAAATAAATAAATAA
>NW_006263321.1:936522-946010 GCF_000469605.1 Apis dorsata | reverse complement strand
AAATGTTTAAATAAAGTAAGAAAAAAAATAAGTAAATGAAGAATTAAAAAGTCGATGCAAAAAATTAAAAAATAAAAAAAATTAAAAAATGGACAAATATAATATAAAAAAGTAACTGAATAAATAAATCAAAAAGTAAATGTTTAAATAAAACAAATAAATTAAAATAAATTTATAATAAAAAATAAATTTTTAAATAAATGAACAAATATGTACGTTAAAAAATAAATAAATGAATAAATAATTTATAAATAAGAAAAAGAATAAAAAATAAATAAATGTATTAATTTATTAATTAAACAATATTTAATTGAATATAATATATAATATATAATTATAATATAATGAAATTAATTTAGAATAAATTTTAAAAAAGTGAAAAATTAAAAAAATTTAGTTAAAGTGCTATAATATCGATCTATCTATCAAGAAGGTTCGTTAGATAATGACCTCGACCTCGCGACGCGCCTTATATTAGCGGAACCTCGCTGACGACGAACCTTGACGAAAATATACGATCCTTACCGATTGTATGAAAACTGATTTTTCAAATATGACTTTCAGTAATTTAACAATTTTTCGAGTTTTATTATTAATTTATACTATTTAACAATTTATTATTATAATAAAAATGATGTTTAATATATTTTTATAAAGTAAAAATTTATTTTACAATTCTTTTGTATTATTTTTCGATTAGAAGCCGTATTAAAATATTCTAAATACAATTTTCTATCAAGAATGATTACGAAATAGTTTTAAAATAAAAATAATTAATCAATTATTTAACAATTTTTAGATATTCATCGTTCATTTATAAAAATAACTTATAAATTAGATCGTTTTTACAAATTTATGAATTACTTTTATAAATTAATATATTCTTTTCCTTTTTAATTCTTCTTTAATTTCACCTACATCGCTTTTTTTCTATCTCGAAATCTTACTTTCAATAAATAATCATAACGATAAATAAAACAATTTTATATATCTAATTCTCTCTCCTAAATCCTAAATTTTCAATCGCGTTTCTACGCAATTTTTAAATTTTTCCCGAATTTTCAAATTTTTAACTTTCCTTTCCTACGTAAATCAATATCCTCACTCCACACGGATATCCTAGATCCTCCCGATCGATTCCTCTGCATAACGTTATGTCGTTTAAAAAAAAAATTGTCGTCACGTTAACTTAAGAAAGCTGTCGTTCCGTATTCGATAATCCAGGTTAGATATCGACACGCGTGATATACATCGTAAGAAATCGTCGTGCACAGAGTTCCACTTAAATTCAATCGAACGAGCCATATCCCCAAGGAACTGGAAAAGAATAATACTTCCGTAGGGATAGTGCATTTGTATTCCAATCCAGAAAGCAACGCTTTAAAAGCTTCGAGGAGAAGGCAGAACCGCGTATCAAATGATCGAATAGATTTCAATATGAAATTCTAAACCTAATTTTATATGTGAAATTCTAAACCGTGGATTTACTAGGATAACGGGGAATTGGATGAAATTGAAGAGATCCAACAAATAAATTTTTATCTAATTTATTTCGTAATTCGTTGTTCGTTCTCCTTGTTTCAGTTTTTTATTTGAAATTATTTATTAATTTTATGATGTGGATATTTCAGAATTGTAATATTGTAATCAATTTAAAGTTATTCGTGACTATTTTATATTTTGTTTATAGTTTTACATATTTTTTGGATTTTTATTAACTCTCTTTTCTTTTTTCCTTGTAAATTTTTTTTAATTTTAGTTTTTTTCTTTAATTCCTTACTTCCTTTATTCTCTCTCGAATATTTTTTAATTCTTTATTGCCAACTCCCTTTATTTTCCCCCCCTTTAATTTTTACTTTCATCCTTCACTTCTTAATCTTTCTTCTTAATCATTCCTACATCCTTTTACACGTTCAATCGCAATTACAACTTGTTTCAACTCTAATTATTTCCTGATCTCATTTCCATTGCTCATCTATCCTATAACCCTCTTGAATTCTAATCTTAAACTCTTCCTTTCTTATCAACTTTCTAATTCTTAAATTATTTTCAAATTTTCCATTCAAATTTTCCTATCTTTCTCTCTCTCTCTTTCTCTATTCTTAATTTTTCTCATCACATCTCTCCAACCTTTTCCACGTTCTAACTATCATTATAATCTCTTTCAAAGCTCTAACTCTATCCAACTTTAGAAGGAAAGCGTAAAAGGAGATCCCCGGATCTCCTTCGTTCCCCAGGTCATTCCTCGCCTTTCCCCAATCCCCAGAATTCCCTCCGACATTTCCACGCTTCCTCCACCGTTTCCAACTCCTCTTCATAGCTCTATCCATACCCTATTTTCCACCTCCCAATCCCCATTTCGACTTCTCTAACTATCCACCCACGCCTTTTCTTTCCTCCACCCAATTCTCTCGTGCTCGACCAACAACTATGAAACAAGGGTTGGCGATGATTCCATCCTGAAACACCACCGGTTCCACAGGAGATGATTAATTAAACGAACCACTTAAGCCGAATTAGGGATCGCGATTCCACGAGTTTTAGGTATGCAAATGGATACGAAAATTGAAACGAGGTGTGATGTTCGAAACACGGTTAAGAATCTCGTGGGAGGAGATAGAATAAATTCCTTTCATCAAAGCAAGTTAAATGTGAATTTCTACAATCTTAAAAATTAAAGATTTACCCTGGGTTTGAATCATATGCTTATCGATTGAGATCAAAAAGAGAAATTAAACAATAAATTATTTTCAAAGTAATTTTACTTAATGAAAAATAGAGAACTATACGATAGAAATAGACTCCTGTGAACAAATAATATGATCCAACTACCAACAACCTATTCATCAGATTCTAAAAAGAAAGACTTACAATCAAGATACACAATACCAACTACCACCAAACAAAAAGAAGATGGATCAAACTATCAAACAAACAAAAAGAGAAAAAAACACATTAAAATCGAAGCGATCCAACCGCGCAGAAAATGAATCGAGCAAACGCAGTAAAAGTAAAAAAAGAAAAGGGGACAAGATCGAGAAAAACTCAAAAGAGAGAGAGAAAGAGAGAGAGAGAGAGAGAGAGATGAAAAGAAAGAAACGAGAGGGATCCATAAAAGCGTGACAAGGAAGACGCGAGGGACGAGAAAGCGAGTGTTGGAACGAGGGTTGGAAAAGGGTGGCGGACGACGACGACGACGACGTGTTCCAACGATTCCCTCCGCTTGACACTTTCGGCTCGCGTTGAAAGAGCTAGTTCGCCGCTAGGAAGGGAAGGGACGAGACGGAAGGCTTCGCCGATGGCAACGTGGCGAGAAATTACGTTTCCGCAGCTGGCACCGCAGACATTCCTCCTCGGCTCTCGTTTCTCGCCTCGTCTTTTACGCGAGCGACGGTGCGCGGTGGCCACAGGAATTCAACGCCGACAATCCTTCCACTTTCCAATCTTTACCTCGCATTCTGGGAGAAACGTCCCATTCCTGCGGTACGCGTTCTCCTCTTGTTGCACGGTTCTTCTGCTATCGGTTTCTTTGGTGATAATTGTAAGGGATGTTCTCTTTGGTCACGTGGAACGAGTGAACTGTCTGGTCACGATTCCGATCGAAAGTTGGACCAATTTTTTGGAATTGAAACCAATCTTTTCTCTCTTAGATTTTATTTCTGCGATATCTGTGTTCTTCTACTGTGATTTTTATCGAGTCTTTTGCTTAATTTCAATTTATATCGTCTTCGGTTGCAAAGAGTGATGTGTAATGGATTGGGTGATTTTTGTTCAATTTCTAAGATTTTTGAAATTAGAATTGGTCTTTCTTCGAGAGGATATTTTGGATAATAGAATTTTCTTTTTTTTAACATTTTATTTTATTTATGGCGTCTTATTGTTATTACTTCGTATCGAATTTGCTTATTTAATTTCTGATATCTTAATTTTTTTGCTTAATTTAATATCCCAATGTAGATCGTACGTGATCGATTCTTCGTTGAGATTCGATTTATTCAAATTAGTAAGTCTTTTCTTGCATATAAAATGTTCTTAATAGATTACATCCTTTTAGATTTATTGGAGTAATAACTGTGTAATAATAATAATTGTCGAAGAAAAAATTGAATGGAGAGAGAATATAGCTTGACGTTCCATGTTTCTAATTACGGCAAAACGCTGATTGCTCGCTGATCGATTATCCACACTTTGATTATTCGGACTGTCGATTGAGAGGAAATTGATTTTCGCGTTATCGATTACCCAAACATGTGTGCCTAACTTCACCTATATATATATATATATACCTATGAAGACACGTTATTAGGGTTAAAAGCGTTTTAGGGTTAAACGTTTGTCGCATTCGAACATTTTCTTACAAGTTTATCTCCTTCAATTGTTCACTATATTTATCAAACAATTTATTCACATTTACCCGTTCAATTTCTTGCACCGCCATCACTTTCTTTGCAAAATTCGTACACCAAAATTATCCATTCTCTTACGTTATCATTCCTCTCTTAAAGATCTACAAGCAACTTTTAAAATAAAAAAAAATTTATTTCACAAATTACAGCAGTTTACTGTCACATAAAGAAGTTTTCTTTGCGTTTCTCTACTAACTTTTTCTCAAATATAACATTCTGTTCAACAATTTTTAAACTCAAACACTTTATTTTCTTACTTTCAATTTTTTTTTATTCCTTCTGAAAATCAACCCTTTCCAATATGATAAACTTCATATGAAAATCTTTTAAAATCCTGCCTCAAAATATTCTCTCTGTAATATTTGAAATTATTACAAAAAATCAAGTTTTTCCTATAGTTTTCCACGCTTATTTCTACTCTTTGCTCATATTCTTCTTCGTCACCAACGTCACAACCAATATATTTCTATATTGAAGAAACAAAGTGACTCACCCTTTGAAGGTTCATCGACAGAGGCTGAAATCATGTATTCGTATTGCATTGTTGATGAAACAAAGGGCAATGCGCTGTCTTCGAGACTCCATGAAATGCAAACGTGGCGTTTGATAATTCACGTTTCATCGATCAATCGCCATCATGTAAGCTAACTCGTTTATTTATCGAATTTACGCGGCTCATCGACCGCCGCTCTCCGCGAAGTGATTATTGTTTATTCGCACAATAAATAAATCGACTCTTTTCCAGCCGGAAACGGAACGGGTGTTTGCCATCCATTACGAAAGATTAATTTTTATGAAGCCAGGGGCGCAGAGAGGTCTGTTCGATTGTCACAGAACGAATGGATGAATGGAAGAGTCAATATTGGTGAATGAAATTTCGAACTGATCGATGAAGTTTCTTGGTTTAACGTTTCAAGGGTCGAAGTTCGTGGCGGAATGTTGGAAATCAATTCGTTGAGATTATGATTATCAGTCGTTATTCCTTTTTTTATTCTCCAACGTTTTAGAAATGTTTGAGAAAGAAGAGAGGCAAAGCGTGGTTTCGATTTTCAATTTTATTTTGAATATTTGTTACGAGAAAGGATAATTTGCTGTTAAAGGATTCTTAATTAAAAATTCCATAAATTGTTTCAAAAAAAAGAAAAAAAGGTCCAATGATGAATATTAACGAACCTCTTCCATGATAATCTCTTTTATCATGGAAGGATTAAAAAAATTTTCCTTCGCATCTCATGCATTGCAATATTGCTCCCCTTAAACTTACACGAGGGACGCGTAATTTTTTCGAAGAAGGAGGCTCGAAGCATGGCACGCAAAAAAGAAAAAAAGAAACCTAAAAAATTCAAAATCATGGTTCATCGTCAGCGAATGCAAAGTCGACGAAAAGAGTTCTTCGAGTGTCGTAAATAGTGAACGTCTTAACGATATTTTGCATATCTTCTCCTTTTACTATCTCAAAAAAATATATAAACAAAAAAACATAATTGATTTATCAAATTAATAAACGATAAATTTGTTAAAATTCCTAATTTTTCCACGAAACCAGATAAAATAAAAAAATTGAATAAATCGATCTGAGGTGTTTCGTTTTTATCCATTATTTTTCCACGTATTTCCACGTATTTCGAACGACTTGGAAATAACTCGTAGATCCAAGGTTTGAGTAACATTGACGAATTTCACGCGAATTTTAACGAAAGACTTTTCACCGATTGATAGATAACCTGGGTAGACGATAGTTGCAGGTGCGAGGTAATGGATATATCGGTTTGCCGGCGTGGCACGATTAATCAGCGTGGCTGCTAGGCCGAGTAACGCTTCTCTAGGCTGTTTAGAAAGATTGCTCGGTGTAAATCGTGTTGTTTCATTGTTTTTTCGTGAACGGGTAATGCATCGTCGATTATCGTACGTTCGCAAAAATTCCACGAATATTAATTATTAAATAACAAATAATTTCATATTTTGTAGAAATATCATTAGATGCCGCTTTCCTTTTTTGGAGAAATCAAAATGTTTCATAAAATATCAATAACGAAGCGTATATTCGATATTCATTATGGAAAAGTAGATAAGAAGAGTGGAATAAGTCGATTATGAACAGAAGAGATGTTAAATCATTGATACTTTTTCCTCGTTTCTTCTTCTATTATTTATCAATTATGCGCGCGTTGATAAGAACATTGAAAACTACTTGTGAATTTCAAATTTGAACAAGAAGAGAAATTTGGATTTCTCATCAAGATGAAAATTCCTTATCGAAGGAGAAATAAAATAAAAAATATTTTCTTTGAAAAAATAAGTAAGCACAGAAATCTAATATAAAAATAATTTTTATCGAATATAAATTAATCAGGAATAACGAATTACCTTGATATAAAAAATATCTTGATAAAAAAATTAAAAGTAAATCAACATTCTCTTGTTTCATCCCTTGTGCCAGAGGGCGCACTGTTTTCCCTCGCGCGAAATTACTCAGGGAAATTAGCCAGCCAGCGGATCACAAACGTGGAAACGCGGGATATACGCCGCATTAAAACTTAATTAAAGTCTCGCGCAGGCTGCTCGTGTTATAATTTTTATTCGCCGTAATCATCGACCGCCTAATTTCGTGGTGAATAAGCATCGCATATGAATCGATAGAGGAAATCGAGCTGGCTGAAAATTCGCCTCGTTCCAGCCGAGGAAATATCGCGATGCAATTTGGAGACGACTGAAGACAAATCGTCGGGGCGACCATTTCTCTTTTTTGGACAGAGACACTTCCTCTACAGAACTGGCTTCGAGGAACATTGATTAATACGAACAGTGTGTTTCGACTTTTTCTTTCCGAGAATGTATAGATATACGTGCATATTAAATGTTAAGTGGTTTTGTGTTTTCGAATTTTTCGTTATATACAGAAATTGTAATGAATAGATTGATACAATTTTTTAAATATATAAATATCTTTAGATTAATTTAAGATTAAAAAGGGAATATAAATTAATAATGGGGAATTGTAATTGGCTTAGTATCTAATGTATTCTAGATAACTGTGAGTGTTTATATATTAATGAAAAATTCTTGAAACGTATAAAAATATACATAAAATACTCAAAATGATATTTACATAATTATGATATTTGAAAAATGAGACAAATCTCTATTAAATTTCATAAAAATTTCAATTTTCATACAAACATTCATAGTCTAGTAATAAATATATTCGATTCTGAAATATATTGTTAATTATAAATAAAATATATATTACAACATGATCATTAAAATAAATAAATTTAAAACAAATTTTGTAACTTTTTAATAATAAGAACAATTAGGATCTCGTTTTCAAGTTTTCCTTTTTATCATACAAATTTCTTTTCTCGAAAATAATAATAACATCCCTAAAAGTCGTTTGAATAATCGGTATAACGGTATGGTGGAAAATAATTTTCCCCTTGTTTTTAACCGCGATATACTTTCTATTTCCGTGGTCGAGCATGTGTGGAAAAAGCTGCTGGGAAAATCCGTATCGTTGAAGAGGATTTCCGTTACGTGATAATTCTTTTCCAAGGAAACTGAAAATCATTTCGCGCGATTTTTCGACTCGAATTCTTTTCTTCTTCTGGCCGCTCGTAATTAACGACGCGACAAAAATGGATACAGAAATAAAACTTTTATCTTTCACAACAAAGATACTATTTCCCTGATAAATTTCTCTGACGCATAGCAATATTTATTTTCTTTCGTAAAAAGATTCGATATTCAATGCTGAATTTCCAAAAATCGAAAGGAAAATGGAATATATAAATGAAAAAAAAAAAAAAATGAAATTCAAAAATGGCTATGCACATGAATGATTTTATATAGAAATAAGAACATTACTCTTGAAATATATAATTCTTAAAACTTCCCGAAGATTAAAGAAAAGGAATATATGGGAAAAAAGAAAAGAAATAAATTCCCTTTCATTTTTTACATTTCTTACAAAAGTCCATAAGTCCATTCACGTTAACCACTACGTAAAACAAGAAATCATAATAAGATTATATATTCACGTATCACTTTCAATTCACAAATTTAAAATTTTACCTTTTACCTTTTACCTTTAAAAAAAACATCTATTCTACACGTAAACGCCTTTTACCTCCCAAAAATGTTCTCATTTCCACAACTTTTTCGCATTATATCATCACGGGTTGCACCATTTCTTAATGGCTCTAAGATTACATTAAAAAGCGTCACCGTAATTAAGATATTTCAACGGCGAGGCCGGGCGTAGGAATATTTCGGTTGCTTTGCTTAAAAAAAAAGAAAAAGAAAAAAAAGGCGAACCCCGGTTACCGGTGCATAATGTAGCTACACACACACACATACATACACATACACGCGCGCACGTTCGCTAGGATGCACGGACGAGTGACGAGAAGGGAGGTGGAAACGAGTATTGCGACTCTTCTTGTAATCTCCGCCTGTCCAGGGGGGGTGGGAGGAGAAATTTGCATCGCGAGACAATAGGAATGCTAGAAGTTCCCGTGTACTTTCCGTTTGCGTACACGGGGGCCAAAAAGTAGGCCGTCCAGCAAAAATGAATGGTCCCTTTGTCATTTAAATGCGATCGTTTCCAGTTCCTTTTTTTAGGGGTCGCGCGCGAGAAGGGGGTGAACTCGGCTGGTCGCTCCAAGGAAATCGCGATGATTTTACTGATATTGCGGGGAGTGGGCGGGGATATTGTCATCTCTTTGTGGAACGAGCCGAATTTGAATCGAGAAAGGATACTGGTTACAAAAGGTATTTGTAACCGATAACCTAAGTGGACGGAGATATTGTGATCTATTGATTGAATTTGAATCGAAGAAGGATAGTCAGATGTAGTGGTTGCAAGAGGTTCTTGATGTTATTAAAAAATAGAGATATTGTGATTTCTTTGGAGAATTGAATTTGAATTGAGAAAAGATAGTCAGATGTAGTGATTGCAAAAAGTATTTGTATTAATATGTTATGAATAAGGATTGTGATCTTTTTGAATTGAATGAAAGAAGACAAATGTAGTGGTTACAAAAGGTTCTTGATATTAAAAAATAGAGATATTGTGATTTGTTT
>NW_006263321.1:934822-936405 GCF_000469605.1 Apis dorsata | reverse complement strand
TTTGTATTAATATATTATGAATAAGGATTGTGATCTTTTTGAATTGAATGAAAGAAGACAGATATAGTGATTGCAAGAGGTTCTTGATATTGTTAAAAAATAGAGATATTGTGATTTCTTTGGAGAATTGAATTGAGAAAGGACAATCAGGTGTAATGATTGCAAAAAGTATTTGTATTAATATATTATGAATAAGGATTGTGATCTTTTTGAATTGAATGAAAGAAGACAGATGGATGGTTACAAAAAGATTTTGATATCGTGAATAGGTGAATTGAATTTTATATTAATGTATAAATAATATAATTTAATAATAGCAATTTTCATTATAAAAATTTTATATTAATACAAATTTTGTATCTTATTTTTGCAATCACTGCATATTGAGTAATAATTTATTGAATTATTTATATATTCATTTTTTTTTAGTAAATATTATAACTAATACTTTATTTTATATATTTTATATACTGTTCAGTTTCTATACATTTTTGCAGTTTTAAAATTTTCGTAAAATGCATAATTAATAAATAATCACATTTTGCCCGAAGGTGCGGTTTTTCTGAAAGATGAATTTAAAAGAATGAAATTCATCAACGATAGAAAATTTACGAGATGAAAATAGGGAAACTTGATAGGAAAATTAGATGAAAGAAACTATATATTATTTAATAATCATTAAAAATAATCGTATTATTTATTTTAAAGATTTACGAAATTTATTTTTCTAAAAAGAAATCGTATCGAGAATCAATACTGTTTCCCTTTCTATTCCTCCTAATATTCCAATTTATACTTGCTTGCTCGAACTTCATACATAATGCAATCGAAAAACAGAAAAATTTTTCCTCGAAAGAAGAACAATTTGAATTATTCCCGAGTTTAAATTCCGCGCATGCATGAGTAAACAAACACACGTAAAATATTTTGAAACATTTTAAACATGTATACACGTTATAAACGCGTGAAATACTTCGAAACGAAAAAATTTCGCCAAAAAAATTCGAAAATAATATTCCTATTAATCTTACAACGTACACAATGTTTATTCAAAACGCATTACAAATAATCTATAATTACAAATTATTTTTCTTCGCAAAAAGAATCCCAAAAAATAATCCCTCTAATCTGATATTTTTAAATTTCTAAATGATCAATCAAATAACTCTACATTTTTGATAAATTATTTCAAGACATTCGATAGAATAAAAAAGAAAAAGAACAGAAACACGCTAAAATTTATTACGACTCGAAGAAAAATCGATTGATATATGGATCGTTCAAGATATTTAATTCAGACTCACCCTCTCCGCGTTAGATAAAATATAATTATTCAGTGAACTGTATCGTTCAGTGGGTTAGCCAATTTATTCGAGGCAGTCGCTCATGAAATTTATGCATTCGCGACCGTTAGAAACCCGCCACTGAGTTATTCTCTTATTCCCTGAAAATTCTTCCCTTTATTCGTTCCCTCACCCTTTGGCAATGATTAAATTTATTCGCAAACACAGGCGAATGAAAAGTTCCACGATTAACGAGCACAGAGCCACCATTGCGCGATTCATCGACGAGAGATGTAAAGA
>NW_006263321.1:930226-934564 GCF_000469605.1 Apis dorsata | reverse complement strand
TTTTTTTTTTTTTTTTTTTTTTTTTTTTTTTTTTTTTGCGAAAAATACGGCGTTCGTTTTTTTAACAATTTTTTTTTTAAGCTGCCATTTCAATTAATCAAACGGTAATTGTATAACGTACGATAAATTAAAGTTGGCATGGAAATATTCGTTCTCTCACTGTTTTAATCATCCCCGTGAATAATTGACACGTTTAATCCATAGCTGATTGCGTGGCTGTTGTTCAGTCACGTGAATAAATTATGAGAAACAAATATCAATATGTTTCGAAGGGAAAATCGATCGACAGTACAAACGTTCTCTTCGATCCAACGATCATCTTAAATCCAGAAACTACATTCTTAAACAAAATATAAATATATATATATTAACATAATTTTCTACGTTTTATAAATATAACAAATTTTTAAAAATTTTTATAATTCTCTCGAAACAAATTATTCGATTTGACAAAACATAGCAAGTTTTAAAATTACTAAGAATGTGATTAAAAATTAATCGACAATTTTTTTTTACCATAACACGAGCTCTAAAAATCTCTATCCTCTCGGAAATAAGATTTACAAAAGTATCACCATTTTCATTAGTGATGCATGACCGAAGAATTATTTTCCCTCGTTGGAGAAAAAAATCCCATTTAACCTGAGGGGTGAATTTACGCGTTGGCCAAAGGTCAAAGGGAAATTAAATGTCGATGAAGGTGGCGATTTAGTCTGCAGGAACGTTTCCACGGTCGTGTACGAGGCCTGGACCCTGGCAGATAGCTAAAATTCAACGTTTATTCGAGCCTCGATTCGAATCGTGGTGTTCTCGATCGCTCGTCTCTCCCTTCCCGAGGAACCGATTGCCAGAAGTCGCCTCCACGGAATCAAACGCGTCAATATCCAGATAATTCTCCCCGTGAAACGTCTCTCTTTGTTATACTTGAAGGAGGGAGGAAAAAATTGACAGAGATGTAACGATTTTTAAATCAAAATCGTGATTCGAGAATTGGAATTCCTTATTGACACTTGAGATTGAATAGTTGTCCAGTAAAAGAATATTAAAATGATCAAGACGTCGATATAATTCCCTCTCTAAATAATTTAAATTTCAATAAATGAAAAATAAACTCACACCCTCGAGATACACTTCTCTTTTCACTTTTACAAATTTAATCGGATCATATACTTCGATATACTTTTTATTAGTTTTCCTATCCTAAAATATCCAGAATTTCGAAAATAAAACTGTATAAAACTGTATATATATATAATATTCGTATCCATCGATCGATAAATTTTTATAATCGAATCGACCGCGATCCCGCGCAGGGTTACGAAAGTCGAGGGAACGGCGGAAAGAAGGATGAAGAAGAATTGAAACCTGGGTCGAGTTCGGGGGTGGCGAGTTCCATTAGGAAAAAATTAGCATACGGTCGGGGCGAGTGGCGCGTTATCGTGGGCGCAATGGTACGGAAGCGGGAATTATTTTCTCTAATCCAATTAGGGGCGCGATAAAAGCTCACGCCCTAGTTGCTGTCCGGCAATCGGTCTTCATTAGCCGGCCCAACTTTTCCTCGAGCTTAGCTGAAATTAAGCTCGCGTGCACTCGCGTTAATCGCGCGATAACGAATCGCTTTGGAGAGACCCCCGCTCCCGCTCCAATTCGAAAATCGTTTTTGTTGCCACGTTAATCCTCGAATAGGATGCCCGACCTCCTCTCTCTCTCTCTCTCTTCCCCAACTTCGAATTCGGTGTACGAGCATTTTCGAAGCGATATCTATATGTATGTATTTATATACTCGTTTCGAGCTGCTTACCGAGCATGGGTGATGCATCGTTCGAGAGTTTTGCTGGCCCAAATCGATGTACTTTTGGCTGGAAAAGTGTCTCCTGAACCGGAAGATTCTGTCCAGCCATGACTGGTTTCGTTGTATATCGGTTTTATTCCGCCTCTCCGATCCTGTGAGGCTGTATTCTATTATGGTTTTTATCATCCGTCTATAATTATCTTATTTCGCTTGTCTGACTCTTTCGCTTATTTGCGTCGAATAAAACGATTTTTCCATTTCGTTTCGTTACATATATTGGGTGTAATTAATTTTTTTTCCAACGATTTGGAGAATTCTTTCTTTCTTTTTTTTTTCTTTTTATCAAAGTAATTTATTCGATAAGCATGTTGGGAAATTTATATAAATGAAATGAGAGTCGAACGAGAAATTATTCGAATGGTAGATATGTGAAAACAGATTATTTGCCTGTATAACGTGTAACGTACGTGTAAAATATATCGTTAGGATATGAAATAGCAAAGGGTAGAGATATAAACGCGAAATGTAACATTAACAACCCGTGCAGATTATAATCACGTGAAATTGCGTGCACGTCAGTTCGATGAACACGGTGCACATTTGAGGAATCTAAATTTCAATTTGAATTGTATCCTTTATTAGATTGGCTTCAAATTAGGCACAATCGAACTGCAAATAAATTTCCAATTAGAACACGATATCTAATTAAATCTATTATGCACAACTACTATGAGATACATTGTTATAAACTCTATATTAAACGTTATTCATGGAATTCGTAAGATTCGTAAAATTTCAAATTCGCGGTATTTCGATGAGATACTAGTTTCAAGAATCACTATATATATTTAAAGAACAATTCCTTTATCAGGATCGTAAAATTAATGAAATGAGATGGCTTCCACTGCGTAGTTTCAACCCCATATCCCTCAAGATGTTTCACGTTCAATTAAGCCCTTCGAATTTTATGACAAGTTTATGGCCCGTTTTTAATAGTTTCTTGTAATGTGATCATCGACGATATAAATCGTAAAATCGACGTAATGCTCGAGATTAAGAATAATAGATACCGACTATTATATACTTATATTTATATGAAGTATTGAGAATGTTTCAAATATTTTATAGCTGCGAAATTATATATCTTTAATATCCGCAGGAAGTTTTCGAAAACATTGAAATTTTATGACGTTGTCGGTATCGTCTTAAAACAGAATCAAATTTATCTGTGCATCGATACGTTCGATATATTTATCGTGAGGACAAATTTTTTAAAGATTTTGTAACGTAAATATTATTTAATATTAGTTTGAACGAAATATTTGCATATGTTTTCCAAATTGAGATAAATGTGGGAAAAATTTTTAAAATAAATAATTTTGATTGAGTTGTTTAAATCATAATTATAATAAAACTTAATAATTTCTCGACACGCGAAAAATATACTTTGACTTATACTCGCGTCATGAGAAAAAATTACAGAAATGCAAATGTAATTAAGTCATGGTAATATTTATTCATTCATCTTTTCTAATTCTTTTGTTTGCTGTCTTATTGCAGGATATTCTCGTCCCTTTTCGGTGAACAAGGATTCAAAATGGTATAATTTGTGAACTTGTTGAATGTGAAACGGTGCAAGAAAGGATTTGACGTTGGAAGTGATTCGTTTCAGTGTTCGTTTCTTATTGGGGGTAAGTTTCAAGAATTTACGAATTCAGTTATTAACTCTATCAAAAATATTGGTTATCAATATAAATTAAAAAAACTCGATTCTATCCTAAAAATCAATCAATCTTGGTCAACTTTTTAAAAACATTCATTAATAAAACGCTATTTGCCACTTCGAAGCAACAACAATGTATATTCGAATAATTTGCAAGGGAATTTATTCAAAGTTTTGTTAAACACTGCGGATGCAAGTGGCGACATCTCTTTATGCCGTGGACTCGCTAAACCCTCGGATGTTTTTATTATGGCGAATAAAAACTGGGCGAAAACTCGCTTAATTTATAATGATCCCAGGAATTCTTACAGTTCCACGCGATCCACCCGTAAAACTTAAGAGGAATTAACGAGCGAGCTCGAACGATGTCGTAAATAGAACGAAAGAGAATGCTTTGACGACCGACGTTGATTGAATTGAAGTTTTTAGCGACAGTGGAAAATGTTTTACAGAACGTGAACCCATAAAAATCGAGTCGAAGAGTTAAATTTTAACCTAAACTCTTTACCATTCAAACTTTCGAAATAAATTTATTATAATAATTTATCGAGAACTCATAGATTCAATTTTTAACATATATAAAATATATAAAAGGAAAGATTATTTCTCGAATCGATGTCAAAGAATGAAAATAACTTCGTTCAAGTTGCACGATAGTAATTTCACAATGGTGAACAAGTTTCAACGATTGTGTGTCGAGATCTTGAAGAAGAAACCAAAAAGATTCCGAACGAAACTCTACGTCTTCCCCGCTCTTCAATCTCCACTTTATCCCGAAATGAAGCCAAAAAATAAAGTCGAAAGTCAAAATTGGAAAATTCAA
>NW_006263321.1:928726-929983 GCF_000469605.1 Apis dorsata | reverse complement strand
GGGGGAGGGGGGGGGCAAGAAAAGCGAACAAAGGATCTTGTCTGCATTCTAAACGTGGATTTCAATTACAAGCACCGGGTCCGTGACATAATCTTCGCGGGCAAAGACGCGGGCAAGGGGAAAAAGCTCGCCATCGCTTACTGTCGTGCTCCCACGACGATTCCGCATCCTGAATACTTAAAAAGAAACCCTCTTTGAATTGTAAAGCAAACCAAAACGATACCGTCCAACTACTTCTCCTACTCTTACATCTTTCGCTGCCTTCTTTCATCCCATTCCCGCCACGCGATTTCTTCCTCTTTCTTATTTCACGAGACGGCGAAATCTCTTGTTGGATTTTAATTCTGCTCGTCCAACGCGCGTATCAATGTACCAGAGAGCGATTGGGAAATATATTTCCCCGCCTCTGAACAAAGAGGGATCCGAACAAGGTCAGAGGGGATTGTATCCTCGAGTTCGAGATGTTTGCTTCGTGTTTTCTTGCGCGTGGATGGGCGGAGCGAGAGAGTTTGTTAGAGGAGATCTCTCCCCGGTTTTTATCCCGGGAATGTAGGGGGTGAACGGGATTGAAAGTTTCGAATTGGAAGTTTGAAGCGCGAGTAGTTTTACTCGGAGCGATTCCTTAGTGAAAAACTGACGTGAATGGTTTATGAGGTGAGGTAGATTTCTTCCGAATTTTTCGATAGAAGTAGTTTCTCCACTTTTATTTTTTTTTATTCGAAGTCTTCTCTTTTTTTTGTGCTTTGAAAAAAAGGGGAGAAGGGATTCTTACAGCAAAAATTTTAACTTCAACAAAATTTTAACTTCAAAACGAGAACACTTTTTTCTTTTCGAAATTCGTAATTATTGAACGTTAATCCTTTTCGTGATAAAGAAAATCTTATTAAAACACCGTTCTTAACGTGTTCAAACATCATCAAACAATCTCAAACCACACTTTTTCCGTGTAAAATCGCTCTCAAAATTCATAATTACAAAACTCCGAGCTCATCCATTGAAAAGATCTTAATGAAACTGTCTCAAACATCGTCAAACATCGTCAAATGATCTCAGATAACGATTTTTCCAGATTATTTTATACCACGAACCTTCCCCGATCCCATAAAATATATTTATCACGCTGTAAAAGAAACGAATTCGATCCGGAACAAGGAAGAAACATAATAGAAACCCAGGATTGATCGTATCGAGATCCCATGGGATGCTACCATAGTACGGTTTTCCATAGTTGACGAGTTTCACAGTGAAGGAACAAAC
>NW_006263321.1:922000-928521 GCF_000469605.1 Apis dorsata | reverse complement strand
CTATATATATATATATATATATATATATATATATATTGAGGTCCATTTGCCTTCCAGAAGGAAAGGAAGATCGATCGAGCGAGAATTCTGCCGCATGCGTGTCGCGATCGGCGAAACTTCATAAACTATGCGAAGTCTCGTCACGTTTGAGGAAACAGGATCGATCCAAAGGAGTTATAGACTCGGTATAAACCGCAACCATGGCTACGTAACGGTTTCGAATGTAGGATGCTGCGGGTATATATTTGAATTTCCGAAACTCTTTTTTGCCAGTTGCCGCAAATTATGCGGCTTTTTTTTATTGTTAAAGTTGGTGCAATCTATTTAATTGCAGAAAGTGGAACGTTGCTTCTTGTTTGTGGAATTATACATTGTTATGAATTAGTTTCTGCAGTTTCGATGAGTTTTTTGACAATGTATGCAAAAGAAAGTAGTAGTCAAAAAATTTTGATTGTAATCGCGTTTGTAATTGGAATTTGATTAATGTTTAAGTTCATTTCCACGTGTTTAATCATTCCTTAATTTTTATTTTAATTTCTCGTTCCATTTTTACCTTTTAATTTTATTTATTCTTCAAACTGTCAAAAACGGAAGATTCCAAGCTGAAAATATTGATTGCTAAATTGATAAAAAAAAAAAAATTCTTCAGTTACATCGATTCTTTTTTTTTTTTTTTTTCAAACTGTCAAAAACGGAAGATTCCAAGCTGAAAATATTGATTGCTAAATTGATAAAAAAAAAAAAATTCTTCAGTTACATCGATTCTTTTTTTTTTTTTTTTTGATTTCGATTGGATCGGTGTCGTGCCATCGACGCGAGGAAAAGAAAAACAAGAGGTGAATTCGTTTGAAGGGGTTGACAGGATTAAAAAAGAAAAAAAAAAGAAAAGAAAAGAAAACGCCGTGGAGAGGACCAAGACACATTAATCATATGGAACAATATGTTATGCTTCAAAGTCGAATGCAATATTTCCTGTCGTCCAGATGAAAGCAAAGCTATGTGGTGGCTCTTGTCTACCGGAAAATAAACTATCCGCTTGCTTTTCCGCAAACCCACCTAGACGAGCACGTTACCTGGCCGCAAATATTTTCGATTTAACGTGAAATGAGATTCACAAGCGGAATTTATCACGAACTCGGCAAAAAATATTAAGTTAGAATTGCAAATGAGAGCCCTTAATATCGTTCTTTTTCGCAAATTTCGGTTCTTATGACGCGATGGAATCTCTATTATTCGTCGTTAATCTTGAAGAATGGACGAGATGAATAATCGAAGAATCGATCTTCTAATAAGAATTGACGAAATGAATGATTAATGGGGGAAAAAGGGAGAAATGAATTCTCAGCTTCGGAATTAGAATTTAAGTTTGATTGAAAGTGATAGCAAAAAGTGAATCATGCAATAAGAAAAAATTTTTGGCGACGAAATATTGGATTTTTGGACGAATATCGAAGCAATTTCTTGCCGAAAAATATGACGAATATTGAATCGAACGAATATAGAGAGAGACGAATATAAAGGTTTCATTGTATCGACAAAAAAAGTTTTTTTTTTGAAAGTTTGACCAATTAATCAGTGTCAGAAAAATTAATAAGTTATTTTCGAATCATTGGCGGAGTGATAATGATCTTTGAATTTTTTTTTAGGATAATTTTGAATCTTTTAAGATAAATTTCTTACTCTTCTGACTTTATAAAATAATCTCAAATCAATGTAACTTTTAGCTCTTATAACTTTAGTAACTATAAGAATCTAAGTTCGACATCCAAATTTCCTTATATCAAACAAAATATAATGATAGATGTTCCAAGCCATATTTTAAAAGATTCAAAATTGAAAGGGAAGTTATTTTGACGCAATAAACAAACCATGGTCAGATACTTGCCAACACAATTAATTATTCGCGTGTTTAATTTACGTGCAAACCACATCCTATATATAATCACTATCATTGCATGAATGATTTCTATCTACATTTGCTCTACAAGAGAAATAAAATGTATATTTTTAAATAACTTTATTTAATCAATAATATATTTATACCCCCCAAAAATATTATCCTTTCAATTTTATTCTATATTTCTTCCATTCTTTTATATCGAACAAAAATTTATTTACAGACACAACTAACTTCGAATAAATTTCCCTTTTAGTCGCCTTTTACGACACGCAGGGATTACGTTGGATCTATTCTTACCCCGAACACAGGGGTAAATCGAAAAAAGTTGAGCAAAAAGGTTCAAAAAAATCAATCAATTAATCGAGATAATTCTTAACTTCAACAAAAAATGAATTGGAATTTTGCCCTGTATATCTTTAAACTGTATCATTATCATTATCTCGTTCGATTCATCACATTTTCTTTTCGCATTCACTTTTATATTTCTCTATCATATTATTCTTCGATTAATTGCACCAAAACTTACTTAAAAACGCTCCAATCAACTATAATCGTCATACAACTTACCAAGTGTACACATACGTCGTTATTATTAATGCATCACGGTGTCGTCATTAATCGTCCCCCTTCTTCCTTATCCTCGTCTGTTGTTGCCGGATCCACTCGTGGAAACGGCTCGAATTAACGGAAATTCCAATTTAATACGGCGGCCCCCGGCCGTGGTTACCGTAGTAATTTCAATTTAACTTTTTAATTATAAGTCGACACTCGTCGAGATAGGTCGAGGCAAGCCTCTCGTTGCCATTTTCTTGCCTCGACGGCCGACGGCGTCCTGTAATTTACCGCGAATTTAATACTGGAAAGCCATCTGTTCGTGATTTCAGCCGTCCCCCATTTCCAAAGAAGAATCGAGGGGATTCGTTCCGTCGCTCGTTACGCTCGGCCACACGCAAGGTGAAATTCGAAAAATTTTAATCTTTTCTTCTCTGTCCTTCGCGCCTCCTCTTTTGCCCCCATTACTACTTAGAGAACTTAAGCATCAAGATTCGAACGTTCCTCCTTACGGTAGAATTGTTTTCTTCGAATTGTACGTATAGCTCGACACTTTGGTTTTCTGAGCGGATTTTCGAAGCGCAATCTCCCGATTCTTTTCGTTTAGGAAATAAAGGTTTACTAGGTTCTCTGCTTTTGTATCCAGTTACTTGGTCCGTTGATTTTTCTTTCTTCTCGAGAGACAATTGTTGCCATCTCGTAGGATTGGAAATTGAAAATGAGATGTAAAGAGATGTAAAGAAGAAGAATGGAAAGTGTTTTTTTATTTTCCTGGTAAGAATAATATTCGAAGAAGATTATTTTGGATCGAATATATCGATAGAAATGACGATTCGTAAGATTTTGAATAGGATAATAAAAGAAATAACGAAAGGGACGATTTTTGATTACTCGATGGACGTTTGATCGATTTTCCTTTTAATAATAAATCTTTCAAAAATGAACACTTTGAACGCGTCGAGTAACTCGCGTCATGCACTAGCTGGCCATTCTCGTGAAGCTTTCAGTGAAGTTCCGAGTAAGAACTTGCATGCCGTTTGATATGGAAATCAGATTGTCCTGTTCTTGTGCACGAATCGCATCGGTATTTCACAGTTACGACAATACAATATTAATTATTAAACTGTAGTAACATTTTCTTTATTGAATTTCACAGTTAATATTAAATTTATTATTGCTTTGTTAAATATGTTAAATACACAATTTATAATACAGTATTAAATTGCTCTATAATACATAGAACTAGAATATACACAAATAATCGATACTGCTCACTTTCAGACATCCTTTAAAAATCAGAAATCCTTTAAAATTCTATATCTAAATAAATCTCTCCCTTTTCTTTTAAAAGATCTAAGTATTTAACTATTTTATAATGATAAATTAAAAAAAAAAGAAAAAGCAATGACTCTAAATAAAATATGTTCCATTTTTTATCTGTCTCATATTACATTCCAATTTGCATATCCATGCAGAAATGGATGATATTCTTAAATGAATAATTATTGAGAAATTACGTATTCGCATTCGAGCTGTTTTAATTAATCAAATTAGCGTTTATTCAATGAGTGTGATAACCAACATTCTGCACCAATACGTTTATCAGCGTTTAGGCTGATCCGTTGATTTATGGCTGTGGTACATTCATTAACGTGTTCAGGTCCCCGCTTCGAAACTTGTAAACATGTTTCCACGAAGAATAATTTCGCCTCCAGACTTATTCACTTATACACGTTTCGAAAATTCTATTCCAGATCGAATTCTTGCTTCGATATTTATCAAATTGAATTTACTTTTAATCGAAGAACGAAAAAAAGAAAGAAAGAAAGAAAGAAAGAAAAAGCTATTATCGAATTACGAGGGTGCAGCAAATACATCATTGTTGTAGATGTTGATCTGTGATTGACCATGATCGATTGCGATTGATCGTCCTGTAAGGACGTTTTCCAGAATCTATGATTACTCGAAAATTCAATCTATGGATGGATTATTCGCTTTTTTTTTAATTTAAATTTAGTTTTAATTTTAATTTCAACGAAACTTTGATTCAAGTATCAAATTTATGAAATAATTTTCTCAGGAAAATAGAACGCTAGAAAATAGAAATTAGGAAGAGATTTTGTTCTCGTATTTTATTCTTTGAAAAAATAAGAATAAAAATAAATTGAGAAAATCTTTTTAAAATATAAAATAATTTATAAACGAAAATATTTGTTTAAATGCTTTAATTTCATTTATTGATTTTTGAATTGATCGTTATTACAGTCGAAGATCTTTCTTTATTTCACGATAATTGATAATTCGTGTAATTGTAGATAATTTTATATTTATATTTTTAATTAATATTCATTGAAAATATCCCTATTTATAAGGGAGGGGAAAAAATAAAGTTATCGTACAAAGATAAATATTGAATTATCGCCACTTAAAAGTAGCTTTCAATTTAAATTCCAATATTTACAGAAGAATCCGCCATGGAATCTCTGTAATACTGCAATATCAATATTTCCGGTATTTTTATAAAAATCCTAGCGCGCAATCCGTGATATTGCTGATTTCGCGATATCCATACAAATTTTTCCACTCTCTCTCCTTCTATTTAATACCAATATTCTTGAAACTTGAAAGCATTCGTGTAATTTTTCAACAATGTACAACAAATGTAATTCTTCGACAATTCTCAAGTTTATGCCATCGAGTCAACAAATCCTCGTGCTCGACCAACAAATGCACCCCGCCTCTCCTCTATCCACTCTCTTTCAGCCTCTACCGCGCCATTGTCACAACAGAAATCGCGATAAGACGCCACCGTGAACGTTTCGCCACCAGGATTTGTTCGAGTGGCCACCGTTTCAATATTTGACGCGGCTCGTGACGTATTGAATAAATAACGACTCCATAACTGGTAAGTGCGCTCGTATTTTATCTTGGATCGAGGTTGGGCGGAGGTCTTCTCCAAGAGAGGAGGAGGAGGAGGAGGAGGAACGCGTGGTGTGGCAACAGCTGGTGTTGTGTGCAGGTGTGCATGCGTCGAATAGCACGCGATCTGAGTCCGAGGGAGAGATGTGTCGTAACGGTGTGCCGTTGACAGGGTTAATTGCGTAGGTTACGCGTGAATGTTTAATACGAAGCTGTTTAATACGGAGGTGTCATATGTTTCTCACAGCGTGAATGATTTAAATGAATTACCTTCACTCTGGTAAAAGGAAACGGGATAATTGGTTTTAATAAATATGGATAAAGTGTGTCGTGCACGAGTCTCTGATGAAACGAAGTCGGTAAGGTTAGGTTTTTAAAAAAGAAAAATTATTATCGTGTATGCTTTTAGTAATTGGAAATAGGAGAAATTTAACAATCGAATTCTAAGAGAAATTTTTCGATTTTTCTTTATTTTTATTCATTTCGCGTCAAAACATTTCATATGAAAATTTTGGAAATAGTTTATTTTCATAGCGAATTAAAAATCATTTTGAATGAAATTATATCACTCTTATGTGACATCCTTTATGCGATACAAAGTTCACGATATCATCGATCGTGTTAGAATAAATCTGTATATACTTTACGCCATTTTAATTGCTATTAAAAGAAAAAAAAAAAGCGTAAATGAAAAAAGAAGATCCATTCTTCATTTTCGCTTCCATTTTTCGCAATCATACTTCTAATAATAAATTGTCAAACTTTTATTTTCTCTTAAAAATAAAAAGAAAAAAAAAGCGAATAATCTATTAAAATTGTGCGAACTAAAAGTACAATTGAATATTTAATACAACGAATAACTTTATGCTTTTTAAAATAATTCTCGAACTTTCGCATAAAATTTTATCTATACTTCCCTGAAAACTACCACCACCACTATCGGGGTGGAGAAAGTTTACGAAATGGCGCTCATCCCGACCAACAATTTTCAGTTACGATCTCGAAACGTTATTTCAACTGTATCGACGCCATTACGTTTCACGCTTTTTCGCGTTCGTCATGGACAATTGAGTCCTCTCCCTCTATTTTTTCCCTCCCTTTTCCTCCCATTGTTCGACGCGCGATCGGTATCATTTCGACGATAACACCC
>NW_006263321.1:921416-921861 GCF_000469605.1 Apis dorsata | reverse complement strand
CCTTTTTCCATTTTTTTACATATATATATATTCCTTTTTTTTTTTTTTTTTGTAATTTTTGAAATTCTATATCTATATATACAACGTAATTCTCCCTTTTTTTTCACATCGAACTACGTAAACGGTATATAGAAATATTTATAATTCTAATACCCATTGTCCCACGATAACAAAACAAATATCTAAAAATTCGGTTAAAACAACGTTGATACGGCAAAATATTTTTTCCATAAAAATCGTTTCATCCTCTCCCTTCATTTTATCCCTTCTCAGCTTCAAAAGTTGTAATCATCTTGATGTTTCTGTAATATTTATAATTTGAAAATATACACCGAATGAATATTTCTTTCCAACACGACGAAATATCGAAATTCCTTTAACAAGAAATTCTTTCATCCCTTTCCATTTTTTAAACGATATTCGTCTAATCTACCGAATAATAATT